>NW_023260518.1:0-1894 GCF_013100865.1 Trachemys scripta elegans
ATAGGGCACACTGGCTGGGTGCAGTCACGCAGCACAGGCACCGCCACACTGCACCATGGGCCCTGTGCACAGGGAGGGCTGCAGCCTCAGGGAACACACTGGGGCAGAAACGGGCAGCAGGAGCAGGGTTAGGGGGTTTTTCGGTTCGGGGGATGGGGTTAGACTTTCCCTCCAAAGCTATTTTAGGGTCTGATCCTGCAAGCCCCTCATGGACCCAGTGCAGGATGGCTCCGGGCACCTCACCCAATCCAGTGTTGGTGTGTACAGCACCCTGGGCTGAAGCTGCATCCCACACACAGCGACTAGAAACGAGAGAGAGCCCATAGCAGCATGCAGAGCGCGAGCCGTAGGGACGGGACGGGGGTCTCTGAGCTGAGACGTGAAGCGAGGCAGAGCCAGCAAGGCTGGCCCAGAGGGCAGGAGCTGCAGGGACTCGGCTCTCGCACAGCAGAGGAGGCCGGAGGGAAGGGGAGAGAAGCTGCAGCAAGCCCACCGAGGGGTTCAAAACGAGGGCAGTTTGGCCATGGATCCTGAACCCAGAGAGGAGCGCGCGGAGGGGACTGGGATGGGCCGACAGGGCTCCAGGCACATGGGGGGTTTGGGCAGCACCATGTGGGCCCTGCTGGGCCGTGGGGCAGCCCCCAGAGAGGGCAGGTGTGGTACTCAAGCCCCAAGGAGCTGAAGGCTGGGAGGAGGTCTCGGTGGAGCACTGCACTACTAGACCGCCTCCATGGCGGGTCTGTGAGTGCTCTGCCGACCGGGGCCAGGCCGTGACACAAGGAACAGTCCATGTTTGCACAAACAGACAGCAGTGCGAATGGCTGGCTGGGCGGCAAGGGGAGCCGTGGGGCGGGGGAGGTGGCAGAGCTGTGTCTGGGGGGGATGCACCGCTGTCCCAGGAGAAGCAGGTTTGTCTGGGAGACACTGAGCTGCAGGAAGTGGAACAGAGAAGCAGGCCTGCGTGGCCAGGGCATGGGGGAGCAGCACGCAGCCCCTTTCCTTGCTGGACACTCAGCAGGGGCCAAGCAGCCGTTAGTGCTCGGTTCTAGCCCCCAGCGCAGGTAGCAGAGGGGCTGTCCGCTAATGTAGGGCTAGAACCGCACAGCAGAGACAGGACAGGATGGGACTCCTCCCCTAGGCTCCACCCCAGAGGCGGAAGGCCGGAGCGAAGGGGCTGGGCACGGGATGGCGGGTGCAGAGCACCCCCCAGAGGTGCAGGGGAAGCAGCTGCCCGAGAGCATTGACACACACTGCTCCTGATACCAACCCCTTCTACCCTCTGCCAGGAGGAGGAGCAGGGAGGGGAGAAGCTGCTGCTGTGAGCCGCACAGCTGGGCCAGGGCTGGTCCTATGACTATTAACAGCCCGGCAGGAAAGGGAGACATTGCAGGGGTGGCAGATCCCCCGAGGCAGAGCAGCCTGGCGAGACCCCCTTTGCAGTACGCGCTCAGTCCCCGGGTGAGGGGTCCCTGCCCAGCCCTGCGAGTGCCTCAGCAGCAGCGAGAGGGTGCCCAGGGTCCCTGCGGTCACTGTCAGGGCCACAGCGCCTTACCTGCATCTTCATGCCGTCGAGTCCCAGCCTGCGTGGAGAGAGAGCACATCACTGCAGCAGCCTGGGGAGCGTGGTGCTGTCCCCAACCTCCCGCAGCCCCCAGGCGTCTAACACTGCTGCTGGGGCACGGAGTACTGAGCTTCGGGGCAGCCTTGCAGCAGGTTCCCCGGGGGCCCTGGCCTGCCCCTTCCCAGCCTGACTGGGAGAACTGGAGCGAGTGGGACTCACTAATAAGGAGCCAGTGTCTGGAGCTGGCTGCTGATCAGTGCAAGACCCCCCCGTTCGCATGTCCCCTGCACAGAGCTCCCTGCTCGTGGGGCCTACGCAGCGTGGTGGCCCTGG
>NW_023260518.1:21804-72513 GCF_013100865.1 Trachemys scripta elegans
AGGGGTGAGGGGTGCAGGCTCTTGGAGGGAGTTTGGGTGCGGGGTGCGGGCTCTGGGCTGGGGCAGGGGGTTGGGGTGTGGGAAGAGGTGTGGGGTGCAGGCTTTGGGAGGGAGTTTGGGTGTGGGCTTTGGGCTGGCGCAGGGGGTTGGGGTGTGGGAGGGAGTTTGGGTGTGGGGTGCGGGCTCTGGGCAGGGGCAGGGGGTTGGGGTGTGGGAAGGGGTGAGGGGTGCGGACTCTGGGAGGGAGTTTGGGTGCGGGGTGTGGGCTCTGGGCTGGGGCAGGGGGGTGGGGGGGGGGGAGGGGGGCGGGGTGCAGGCTCTGGGAGGGAGTTTGGGTGTGGGCTTTGGGCTGGCGCAGAGGGTTGGGGTGTGGGAGGGAGTTTGGGTGTGGGGTGCGGGCTCTGGGCTGGGGCAGGGGGTTGGGGTGTGGGAAGGGGTGAGGGGTGCAGGCTCTTGGAGGGAGTTTGGGTGCGGGGTGCGGGCTTTGGGCTGGCGCAGGGGGTTGGGGTGTGGGAAGGAGTGCGGGGTGCGGACTCTGGGAGAGAGTTTGGGTGGGTGCGGGCTCTGGGATGGGGCAGAGGGTTGGGGTGTGGGAGGGGCTGCACTTACCTTGGGCAGTGTGACTCCCAAAGCGATTGGCACACACACCCCTCTGGCAGTGGCTCCTAGGCAGGGGGCCAGGGGGTCTCTGCGCATCACTGCCCGCAGGCGCTGCCCCTGCAGTTCCCATTGGCCACAGTTCCTGGCTAATGGGAGCTGTGGAGTCAACGATTGGGGGGGGGCAATGCGCAGACCCTCCCCCCCCAGGGACCGCAGGGACATGCCGGCCGCTTCCGGGAGCGGAGGGAGGGAGGCAATGTGGGCAGGGAGCCGCCTTAGCTCTGCTGCTGGCATGTCTCTGCACGCCCCTTGGGGGGGAAGGGGGCAGCGGGTCTCCGTGCGTTGTCTGGGGTGGCGGCAGGGCGCAGAGCCGCTTCTCCCCGTCAGGGGCACACAGAGACGTGCCAGTAGCCGTCCGCTTCCGGGAGCGTGTGGGGCCACCGGGCACAGAATGCAGGCAGCCTGCCTGAGCCCTGCTGCGCCGCTGGCTGGGACTCGGGGCCAGGCTGTCAGATGAGATTTGTCCTGCATTTTGGGAGGACGTCCCCCTTGTCAGTGGGGGCCCGTGCCACCGCACTGGTCGTTTCATGGTAAATCTGCCTCTGGCCTGAGGCCTGTTAAAGATTTAGCCGGGATTAGGTAACATTTAACGATTAGTGTGTTTGCTCTTGGACAACTAGTGCAGTCAGCCCTGATCCCTGTCTTTACTCGTGTGAGCAATCCCATTAGTCTGAATAAGGCTTACCCCATAGATAAGTGGGGGAGGAGGGGAAGCCTGGGCCATTTACAGATGTGCTTTTTATCTTCTCTAGAGGAGTCAGCATTAACTCTGTTTCCTCAGGAAGAGTGCTCAGCTTTTGGGGAGAAACACCAGCGCTGAGTTGCTGGAGCCTGGAGCGAGGGTGCTGAGATTCATAGATTCATTTATCAATTCCATGGCCAGAAGGGACCATTGTGACCATCTAGTCCAAGAGTGGGCAAACTTTTTGGCCTGAGGGCCACATCGGGGAATAGAAATTGTATGGCGGGCCATGAATGCTCACAGAATTGGGGTTGGAGTGCGGGAGGGGGTGATGGCTCTGGTTAGGGGTGCAGGCTCTGGGGTGGGGCAGAGGATGAGGAGTTTGGGGTGTAGAGGGTGCTCTGGGCTGGGACCAAGGGATTCAGAGGGCAGGAGGTGGATCAGGGCTGGGGCAGGGGTGCGGGAAGGGATGCAGGTTCCAGCTGGGGGTGCGGGCTCTGAGGAGAGGCTGGGGACGAGAGGTTTGGGGTGCAGGAGGGTGCTCCGGTCTGGGATCGAGGGGTTTTGAGAGTGGGAGGGGGATCAGGGCTGGGGCAGGGGTTTGGGGCGTGGGGAGATGCTCACGGTTGCAGGATCCGAGCAGCGTTTACCTCAAGTGACTTCCGGAAGCAGTGGCATGTCCCTTCTCCGGCTCCTACGGAGCGCCGGAGGGGGCCATTGGAGCACATGGGAGCCGGAGTGGCGCCATGCCGTGGCTTCTGGGAGCCACATGGAGTGGCCCCCGACCCAGCGCCCCAGCCGGAGCGGGGCTGAGCTGCGTGGTGCGGTCCCGGACCCAGCGCCCCAACCAGAGCGGGGCTGAGCTGCGTGGTGCGGTCCCCGACCCAGCGCCCTGGCTGGAGCGCCAGAGCAGGGCAAGCCCCAGACCCCGCTCCCCAGCAGGAGCTCGCAGGCCAGCTTAAAACGGCTCACAGGCTGTATCTGGCTCACAGGTCGTAGTTTGCCCACCCTGGATCTAGTCAGACCTCCTGTACAGCACAGGCCAGAGACCTGCCCCACAATCATTGCTAGTGTAAGCGGGGGAATGGTCCCATTATTGTGGGGAACTTTCCTGGCTTCTGCACTACCCCGGTGAAATGGGCTAGCGGAAGGATCTGAGTCCTCGCTCCCACTCCCTTTACCCAGAGGCCTCCCTGCCCTCGAGGGCTCCCCTTCCACTCTCCTGGGGGGCAGAGTCCTTGCAACCCCTACAAGGCTGGGCCCAGGATACCTGAGAGGTTCAGCCCCTAATCTTGTTGTGGTCACTTAGGGCAGGGACTAGGGTGTCCCCACTCCAGGGTGCTCTCTGCACTGGGCACTTCCCTGGCCCACTGATCGTTACATACAGTTCAAAGCAAATACAATTTATTAAACAGCAATCCGGTTTTAAAAAATAAGGAAAACATGGGAAAGGTCAAAGGAAAACCCGTCACCCCGTTCTGTGGCACAGGGACACCACAACCAACGTCTCTGGAATGTCAGGGCAGTTCAGTCTGTTCCTCACACGGCCCAGGCCCCGGCTGTGCTGCAGGTCGGACACTTGTCCTGCCGTGGCCACACGCCCTCAGGCTCTAGGTGGCAGGACCGTTCTTCCCAGCGTCAGCCCCCCCTGTTGGGGTTACGATCCCCCTCCAAGTCTGGCCTGCAAGGCCTCTTGGCTGAGGGTTTCTCCCTGCACTGGGCCCGCTGCCCAGGGTCCCCCTCACTCAGCCCAGCTGCTCCCCACTCCTGGCTCCAGACTGCTCCAGTTCCACTCTGCCTCCAGCCCCGGGCTGCTTGTCTGGCCCCTCTGCCTCTGATTGCTGCACACACACAGGTCTGCTCCCAGCACAGGTCTGCTCTCTGGGCTGCTTCTGCGGCTCTGCTCCCAGCTCTGACCTGCTCCCTGGGCGGCTTCTCTGGTTGTTCTCTCTGGCCGGCACGACTCTGCTCCCCAGCTCAGCTCAGGCCCTGGCCCTGGCCCTGGCCCTGCTCTCTCCTTAGCTCAGCCCCACGCTGTCTGATCCAGGCAATTCCAGCTCACACAGAGGATGGGACACTCCTGACCTCCTGACTCCCTCATTGGCCTGCCTGCCATGTCAAGCAGGCTGACCTGGAGCATTGGCCTCTCCCCATTGCCCCTGGGTACTGTCAGTCTCAGGGTCCTGATTTCCCATCGACCCTTCCCCTTTCTTTTGGCACTGGGGGCTAGCCAACCAAAAACCCGCACTGAGTTTTAGTAAGGGACCAACATTTCCACTCTGCCCCATGGGTCCCAGGGAACAGCTCTGCCTCTCCGCTCGAGCCAGTACTCTAATCAGCACACCATTCTTCTTAGAGTGCCATGACGGGTCATCCTCCTGGTTCCTTCTCCTGGCAACAGTAGCTCTTTCAGATCACTAATGATGTTCATCCCTAGAATCCCTGGGACTCCTCCCACATAGCTTCCTTCAGAGGCTTTGTCTTTCAGGATGAAGTTGCATTTTCCTGGCAGTGTCTGGCCCATGTAGTCTATGTCTGCTTTGAGGCATCCCACCACTGGGATTGCCAGTCCATTAACTGCTGTTAGAGGTACAAACTGTGTGTTGTGCATGGTCAGCTTCTTGTCCTTCAGATATTTTTGAAAACGTGACTCAGTAATGGTGGTGATTTCTGAGCCAGTATCTAACAAACATCTGGTCTTCACCCCTGCTATACATACTTCAGCAGTTGGACAGTCTCCAAATGCTCGCGTACAGAAGTCGCTAGATATGCTGGCACTGCCCATGTTCCTCTCAACACTGTATGCAGAGTGATTTTCCACCAAGGACAGGCCTAGCAATCCTTCTGCCACTGCTTGGCCTTCTACAGTAGATGGACCACTCACTCCTGGTGCCCCATTGGTTTCGAGTGCCAGGGACTCTGCTCTCCTTCTCAGTGGACATTCTCGGCTAGTATGCACTGGACTTTCACAAGTGTAACAAATGTACCTTCCCAGCTCGTCCTTCAGTGGGGATCTCCGAGATCCTGGTGCCCTTGGTATTTTGGCATACTAATGGGATTTTTTTTCTTTCATCAACTAGGTCATCGCTTTCAGCATCTTTTCCTGTTGGACCGCTTTTTGGACAGCTTCGCTTAAACTTTCCAATGTTAACTGTGTTTGGGGCAGGGTCTTTTCCCAGCTGTTGCATTCACTAGGCCCCCACTTTGTGTACGGGGGTTAGGCTTGGCCGTCTCTTCCACAGGAACTTCCTGTTCTTCCGACCACATAATGGCAGCCTGCGTGAGTTCATGGAACTTCTCACCACTCTCTTCCTTCAACCTTCTTTTCATTTCATGGCGGAGGGAATCATCCTGGAGCCCCGGACCAACTGTTCTTTTAGAACCGTATCTGGGTCTGGAACTCGTCGAGGGTCTCGCTGCTCCACTTTGCTCATTCTTTCCTGGAGATCATACGCATACGCAGGGAGTTTCACCGGGCTCCTGCTTTCTCTCAAAGAACTCCTTTAGTTGGGTTCCAATAGGTACCTTGTCTCCATACACTTCTAGGAGGAGTACAAACACCTTTTCCACATCTTTCTTGTCTGTCATTGCCATGAACGTTACTGTGGCCCTGGCCTGGCCCTTGAGGTGTTCCTCTATGAAGTCCACATGATCTTCTTCAGGTACTCTTACAAGCAGAGCAGGCTTCACAGACTTGACCCTCTCCTCTACCATAATGTCTCCTGGTCTAGTCAGGAAGTCACCAAACTCTGTGACCTTCTACTCCCGTAGGACATAAATAGTAGGGGGTTTCTTAGCTTCTGATACCTGTTGGTCTATTACTGCCTTAGTCAGTGATAAGGCTTCTCTCTGTTCTGTTCTAACTTCTTGTAATGCCTCAGCTTGGTCTGATAATCTGCGCTGAAGTTCAGCAAACTGGGCACGTAGTTCTTCAATTCCAGCCATGGTAGGTTTCTCGACCAGGCCTGGACAGTGCTACCAGAACTCAAACAGTAAACCAATGGGGTGGACCCTATGGATAGGATCCTGTTTGTGACACCAATTATGTAAGCGGGGGAACGGTCCCGCTATTGTGGGGAACTTTCCTGGCTTATACACTACCCTGGTGAAATGGGCTAGCGAAAAGATCTGAGTTCTCGCTCCCACTCCATTTACCCAGAGGCCCGCGTGACCTCAAGGGCTCCCCTTCCACTCTCCTGGGGGGCAGAGTCCTCGTAACCCCAACAAGGCTGGGCCCAGGATACCTGGGAGGCTCCAGCCCCCTGAGGTCCGACTGGCCGTGTCCCAGAGCAGCAGGAACAGGAAGTTGCCTGACAATTGGGCTCTGCCCTGTTCTGGACTGTGTGCCTTGTGCTCTCTGCTGCCCATTCCTGCTGCCCCCCACCCCCAGCTCATTTTCCTGGCATCCTGATGCCTGGCATCTGCCTGGTGGTTCTGATCTCCAGACCCCTGCCTCTGACCAGTGATATCCTGACCCAGTTGACTCGTGAGTCCTGTCTCATGATTGCAGACTCTGACTACTAGGTAGGCAGGCTCCTTGAGACGATCCAATGAGTGACAGGGGGGAGGGGGTAGAGGAGCGAGTGATGGGGGTGGGACCTTTTGGGGGGGGGAAGAGATGGAGAAGGGGCCAGGGACTTGAGGGAAGAGGTGGGGCAGGGCCTTGGCGAGAAGAGGCAGAGCAAGGGGAGGGTCTTGGGGGGAAGTGGTGGGCCGGGAGTGGGACCCCGGGGGTTCAGTTATCAGCAATTATAAAGGCAACTCTTTTACCCTTTTTACATATTGGCACAACATTGGTTTTCTTCCAGTCTTCTAGAACTTCCTCAGTGTTCCAAAACTTATTGAAAATCAACAGCAGTGAGTTCCTCAGTCAGCTCTTTTCGAACTCTTGGATGCACATTCTCTGGAATGTCTGACTTTAGTAGTTGCCGTGTGACATTTCCCTGAAATGCTACTGGAAAGGAAAGAATGTTGTCATCATAGGATGAGATTACATCATCTGTTTTCCCCCCAAATACAGAACAGAAATATTTACTAAACACTTCGGTCTTCTTTAATCATCCATAATGCAAAATAAATAAATACATAAATACATAAATAAAAATTTTACCTTTGCCATGTAATAAGGACCAATACTGTTGTCAGGATTCTTTTTGTTCCTATGTATAATTAAATCCTTGTGTGTCTATGTCTAGGATTTGCTTGTCTCTGTCTAGGATTATGAGCATAGAATAAATTGTGAGCTATTGAAGAAAGCGTCTTCTATGGTTGATTTATCAGCAAAAAACAAACAAAAAAAGGGGGGGGGAGAAGAGAGCCTATGAACTGGGGTAGAATTTGTGTCTTTTTCTGTTGTAACAGAAACATATGTTTGTATTTTATTTGTCTTTTAGAACTACTGTTACGTGGGTAAATAAGTATTGGCTGCTCTTAATGAAACTGAATCAGACAACAGCCTGACAACAGAGACTGAAGCCCAGGTTATAACAGAACAAGACTTGCCCATTAATGTTCCAGGTACAAATGATCCGTGAGTGCAGGGGAGTCACTCCTGAGTGACACCAGCGTAACGGACAGTAGACTCAGGCCAGTAACTATAGGCCAGATGGGCTTCCCTGCCAAAAGTTTCCTCTTATTTGTTTAATTAAGAAACTCTCCTTCTATTGGCTGCAGTTTCGGGTAGTTAATGAGAAACCCTGGAGATTGGGAAAGGTCACTGGCTAGGCCGTATAAGGCTCTGCTCTTCTAGTTCCATTTCTGCAGCCGCACAGGTCAGAGCAAACACCCAGCATTACATACACTGAACAACCCAGTGCGGCCAGGCCAAGGCACTCCCCTGGCAGGAACGAAAGCAGCACGATGTCCAAACTGGTGGAGTGTGTCCCCAACTTTTCCGAGGGCAATAACAAAGAGGTAAGGGGCCGTGTGACTCGCTTTGTGGAGATAAACTGTGTGCAAGGGCCTTGGCTTGTTTGCTTTTCACCTGCCCTGGGTGCTGCTTTGTGTTGATTGCCTCTGGGCCGAATCGATGGAGTTTGGGCCGGAGTTAATGCTTGTAACTTGTCCTCAGATGACAGCTCCTCCGGCACGTATCAGCGTGGCCCCCAGAGTGCACGGCCCAATGACCTCACCTCCCCCGGCGCCTCTCAAATGCTCCCATGGGAATCTGGGGTGAGACTCCCTGAGCTCCAGGGGCGGGGAGCAGGCCCTGCGGTGTGCATGTCACAGCCATTTGCTCCAGATCACCTGTGGGGAGACTCGCGGCTGTGGCTTGGGTCCCACATCGTCCGAGCTGGGGCTGAGCGAGGATGCCATCCCATACCCCCTCCCCCGGAGCGCTCCTGGCTGGAGCAGGCTAGTTTCCCCAGTGCCATGAGACCATCCAGCTCCAGGGGCTTTGGCACTGAGCAGCCTCGCTCCGGTTCTCCAGTGGGGGCAGGCTTGGGTGCTTGCCATGCCCTGCCCTTGCTCATTGCTGTTGTTAGAGGTTTCCTTCGCCCGGCCAGCGCTGGAAAGGCCCAAGGCCAAGCTCACTGCCCCGCTCTTCCCGAAGAACAGCAGCTGGAATCCCCGCTCCCTCCTGCTGCCCTCTGGTCCCGGCGCAGCGCTGCGCCTCCTCCCCGAAGCTCCCACCGTTACTTACAGGTGGGCCAGGGAGCACCGGCACTTCCCATTATAAGACCCCGATTCAGTTGCTTATAAGTTTGCCAAACTTTAACCATTTGAGCTGAAATTTTCCATGTTGTCCTCAGCCTGATCTTCAGTTTGACTTTACATTTCACCCCGAACAGTTCAGTCGTTTCTGAGAAAATGGTCAGGGAAAAATACATCGGTTTGCCCATGTTAAAATATTCTGACCCCCTTTCTTATGAGACGCTCCAGAGCCCCCGTGCTTGGAGAAGGCACTGGAAACATGACGTTCCCGGCCGTTGTGTCCGGGAGGTGCCTCTGCAATACCTCTAAAAATCCACCCCGATTTGGCCACCTCACAAGTTCCTGAAAAATCAGTTTGCGCACATGCAGCCTGAGTTCTAATGCGCTGCCGAGTCTGTCTGCACTGAGCATGCTCCACCCAGGGCTGGGCAGCCGTTTGAGGAGGAGACTGGGACACGGAGCTGGGCAGGGCACTGAGGCGGGATGGGGAAGCCAAGGAGACAGCCTGGGATGGGGAGCCAGCGTGTGTGGAAGTGACTGGAGAGCTAGAGCTTGCACAAAGGGCTGGAAGAGGGAGAGCGGAGGAGTGGAGGCTGGAACTGGCAAGGGGAGGAGAATTGGACTGGGATGAGGAGCCAGGTGTGGGGAAGAGGCAGGACTGGGACAAGGACAGGTTTCAGTGGATGGGGAAGAAGGGTCTGTGACCTCTAGAAAACATGTCCCCCCTCCCCCCCCCCCCCCCCCACCTCCCCGAGCCTGGGATCTCTGAGTCTCACCCTTCCTCTGCTGCCAGCAAAAATCTGTGAAACCCACTGGGTGTCTCTCCCCCACAGTGCTCCCCTGGGAACCGAAAGAAGCAGGAGTCTGGTGGAAAAAATAGCATGTGATCATGTCATTGAAGGCGGTGCAATCCTGCGTGTGCACCAGGGGGCTCTGTTAATGGTCCACAGGCAACCTTGTTTCTGGCATTTCCAAACTTTTGAGTGTTTGACTTTGCAGCATTAGCATTTTTAGCATAGCTTTTGTGTGTAATTCTGATGTGTATTTGGAGGTGTATAAAAGGGGCATCAGGCCATTGCACTAGGTGCCCCCACCATAAAGTTCAAAACCAGAAATAAAACTGTCAGCAGAAGACAAAAAAATATTGCTCAGGCATGCAGGAGTGAAATCAGGAAGGCCAAATCACACTTGGAGTTGTAGCTAGCAAGAGATGTTAAGAGTAATAAGAAGGGTTTCTTCAGGTATGTTAGCAACAAGAAGAAAGTCAAGGAAAGTGTGGGCCCCTTACTGAATGAGGGAGGCAACCTAGTGACAGAGGATGCGGAAAAAGCTAATGTACTCAATGCTTTTTTTGCCTCTGTCTTCACGAACAAGATCAGCTCCCAGACTGCTGCACTGGGCAGCACAATATGGGGAGGAGGTGACCAGTCCTCTGTGGAGAAAGAAGTGGTTCAGGACTATTTAGAAAAACTGGACGAGCACAAGTCCATGGGGCCGGATGCGCTGCATCCGAGGGTGCTAAAGAAGTTGGTGGATGTGACTGCAGAGCCATTATCTTTGAACAACAAGGGTATTGAATACTGAATTATCTCATACACTGACATAAAAATGTATGTGTCACGGACTCTCCGGCCCGGTGCTCTCTCGGTGCCGTACAGTTCCCGGGAGTAACCCCCTTCAGTGTGACATCCTTTCGTGAAGGTTGCACTCTCTGGGGTTAGGCCCTCTGGTCCCGTTGCCTCCCAGGACCGCACCTCTGAGCCTTCAGGACGCCTGTCTCTCACCATGGGCCACCTCAGGGAGTTCACTCACTCTGGACCCTCAGGGCCTGCTCCCAGAGGGAGCAATGCCACCACAATCTCTAGCCTGCCTAAATCAGAGGGGTTTATTGTATGTCTGGAACACAGCACAGACAGTTCTCAGGGCCTCGAGCACGGAAAGTCTCAGCACAGTCCTGCCTCAGCGCAGGGGACTGGACTAGATGACCTCTCAAGGTCCCTTCGGGTCCTACATTGCTCTGATTACGCTGAGCAGCTACTTTTCAGTCCCCGGTGCAGGCTGTGATTTGGAGCTGGAGGGTGATGTTAGTGCTTTGAACATGAATGATTCCTCTGCGAGCCAAAGTTTGGCTCTCGGCTCACTTTTGGGTGTGCATTTGAAGCATTAACAAACCCAGCCACGTCTCGGCTCCTTTCTTTAGAGACTCCATGCTGGCCTGCCTATTGAGAGGAAGCGTTAATGGGCCTGGCGGAGCCCCCTTCTTCGGCTTGCTCTCTTGCAGGTGATCGATGCCATCGGCGAGGCCATCTCTCAGACACCGGGGTGCGTCCTGCTGGATGTGGACGCCGGCCCGTCCACCAATCGGACGGTCTACACCTTTGTGGGGAGTCCAGACGCCGTCGTCGAGGGGGCTCTGCGTGCAGCCAGAGTGGCTTTTCAGCTCATTGACATGGGCAAGCACAGAGGTGATCAGAGTGGTGGTGGGGCAGGAGTAGGTGCTGCGTGGCGGGGCCCAGGGGAGTGAGCTGTGGCACAGCCTACTGCCGAAGGTCTCCGCTGTCAGGTCCAGCATGGATCTGGCTGAGGTGATTTGCCAGAGCCAACACAGAGCAGCAACTTCAGGCCCAAACCGGAGCAGCCATGAGGGCGGGCTGTGCTCGAGTCACGGGATCTCCCTGGGAGCACTACTCAGATTGCTATTGGACGGCTCTCCTTCTCCGGTCTCATGACGTTAAGGGTTTTTCCTCCCTGTGATCTACAATGGAAGCTGAGCGGCAGCTGTTAGGGGAGCCGTGCGCTCCCGGCCGCTGGAGCTACATTGCACAAACACAAAGGGCAGTCACTTTTCAAACGGAGCCTCCCCATGTCCTGTGGGAGGCCAACCAATCTACCCAGGCAGGTGCAGGCTGTGATAGGAGCAGAGATTCCACATCTCCCTCTGACGACCCTGAACTTGTGGTCGTTTTCTTTTTGGCTGGAATAAACAAGGCGGACGGTTGAGCAAATACAGTGTAATTGGTTAGTCCTGTGACGTCAATGGCCCTGACGCAGGAGGGGAGTTAGTCTAGTCCTGAGATCATAAGGAATCAATAAATAAAGTCCGGCCACCTCTAAACTGGCTCATCCTCTCCCCTTCCCCCCACGCTCCCCCACGCCCCTCCAGGCCTCTATGCACATCTCTGGAATGTTGCTTATCCTCTTCAAAAGATTTCGTGTGCTTCTTATAAACATAACACTTTGCTTTCCTAGGAGAACATCCTCGGATGGGTGCCCTGGATGTCTGTCCTTTTGTCCCAGTGAGGGATGTCACCATGGAAGAATGCATTCGCTGTGCCAGTCTGTTTGGGCAGCAATTGTCAGTGGAGCTGGGCGTGCCTGGTGAGTTGGTGATGGGGAGGGGAGAGAATTCTGTCTGTACACACCTCTTTTCTGACCCCTTCAGTAATTCCACCATCTCCCCCTGTGCTCACATTGACACAATACATTGTTCCGCTCCGATTCTGCACTGGGACTGTCCTGCCATGATAAAAACAAATAAACCCCTTTTAAAAGAGTTAACTTAGGCTAAAATGTCTGTCATTAAATTATCCCAGCAAGAGAACTGTATGAGCTTTGAAATC
Organism: Trachemys scripta elegans; assembly: GCF_013100865.1. Lineage (NCBI taxonomy): Eukaryota > Metazoa > Chordata > Testudines > Emydidae > Trachemys > Trachemys scripta. Next base: position 33,421 of record NW_023260518.1, read on the forward strand.
TGTCACACATGAGCAAGAAGGGCCAAGGTTTCCTAAAATATCACAAGTGATTTGGGGAGCCCAACTTGAGAGACAATTGAGAGAGTCTGATGTAGAGGCGGGCTGCTCAGCCCTTTCAGAAGCTCAGCTCCCTCGAAGAGTCTCAGGACTGGAGGCACCCAAAATCACTAGCCGCTTTTCAAATTTTAAGCCCTAATTAGTAGGCACTCTTGGGAGTACTAGTAAAAATGTATAGGCCCTGCTGAGAACCCTTCGTACGTTACCTCTGTTCTTGGTGGCAGGAAAGTGCCGAATCGTTAACTCGTGACTTGGCTAAGCAAATGAAGGAGAAGCTGGTTTCAGTGTATATTTGTGATTTCCAGGCCTACACAAACATAGTTATTGATTTAGAACCCGAGAACTTTTATCGCTTTCCGTATGTGTGATTTCACTGGGGGCCGAATGTGGTGTTCATTGCCTTGGTGCATTATGTTAGAGCTGGCCTGTATTTGAACACCTTGGGAGATATCCAGGGCTTTTCCCAGTTTCCGCACCCACACTAACATGCATGTGTTGGATGGCTCCAGGCCAGTGGTTCGTCACGTATGAATTTTCTCTTGCAGTGTACCTGTACGGAGAAGCAGCGCGGAAGGAGAGCAGGAAATCTCTGCCAGCAATCCGAGCTGGGGAATACGAAGCCCTCCCTGAAAAGGTTAGAGTCCTCATGATGTCTAGGAACGGCGGGGAGGGAGCGGCACGCTGCACATGGAACCAAAGGGGTGCTGCTCACATTAGAGTGAGGGAGCCTCCGTGGATGCTCTGGGCGTTTTCACTGTTACATTTACAGTCTGCCAGCTGGGCGTCACAATACAGTGTCGCCAACACTTGTGATTTTGCAATGAGTCTCCTGGTATTTGGTGTGTCTGTTAAAGCCCCAGCTCCTGGAAGCATCTGATGAGGTGAGACTCTTGGCTTTCATTTCCTAAACAAAGGAAGTTTCTAGCTCTCTTGGTTACAGAGAAAAACAAACATGTGACCTGAGTGCAGCCGAGGTCTGAGAAGCCAGAGGGCAAATAGAAAGGACCTGACATTTCTTATTCAGTCTTTTTATTTTTAAGTCTCATGATTTTTAAGGCCTCTCACCGTTTTGGGGGTCCCGACTCATGACTTTTAAAAGTTTGGGGCTGGCAATACTGACAGTAGTGTCCATATGGTGACTTTCTAGACGTGCGGCAAATGGGTGTTTGGAGGGCTGAGGTTGTCCTTCCTAGGCCATGCAGGAGTGGAGAGGAGTTTCTGGAGGTGCCCAGCGGAGCTGCTGCTGAGCTGATCCTGTTAATGCTGCTGAGATCGTGTTGTATTGTTAAGGTGTGTCGGGGCTTCTAGGGCCAGATTTTGACAAGGATTTAGGTGCCTAAAGATGCAGAAGCGCCTAATGGGATTTTCAAATGAGCCTAGGTGTCTTTGGTGCCTAAATACATGTAACAAGCTGAGCCCGAGAGCCTTGCAAAGGCAGGTGATTGGTTATTTTAAAAATTGAAATTAATGTAGAAAGTCAGTGAACTTGATAGGGCTGAAGTGCCTGGTCTTTTTGAGCATAAAAGAGGTTCTTAAAAGTGCTGGACCAGCCCTGGAGCAAGTGGAAGATCAGCTATTTCTTGTGATATTTCTAGCACTTTAGACCCCTAAGAAAGGGTGAAATCCCATGCTGAAAGCTGGTGATTAGTTACCTTTTCCAGAGCTAGTCTTGCCTAATTGCAGTACCTGGAATTGGCATTAGGGGACAGTGTAACGATTCTCATTAGGGGCTGGCTGTGCTTTGTTGGGACTCTTGATACAGTTCTTGAAGCAGTGAAAGCCCAGTTCCCACCCTGTGAATGGCCATGGCTGTGATATGTACAGTATAACCTCAGTGCAACAGGCATGTAATCGTGCCCTGTGGGTGTGCCGGATTCGGATTACAGCTGTGTGAATAAGGGATTTTTCAGTTTGCCAGCCATTCCGAAAAATTGGGTTGATCCCAAACCAATTTTTAAAAAAAATTATCAATGAATTGAATATATACACACACACACACGTGCGCGCGCGCACACACACACACACACACAGATCATTTTGGGCCAAACCAAACATTTTGTTCAACCTGAAACAAAACTTTTGTCTTTGCTCAGTTTCATCTGCTACTAACAAGTGGAGATGAATAAGCCACTTTTCCAAGTGGTGGTACAAGCTCTGAGCCTGATTCTTCCCTCTGACACCCCAGTTTCACCCAGGCATAACTGTCTTCATTCCAGTGGAGTTACATGGAGTAACACCTGGTGACGCATGCCACAGTGACCAAGAGATGTTCTGCTGGCAGTGCCTTCATTACCACTGTGCAAATAACCGCGTTTTTGGTTCGCTGACCAAACTGAAAAACTGGAGGGGAAATTTTGTTTAATTTTGAGTTTTATTCAAAGGTCTTCCACGTGGTACATCAACTCATCTAGATATTTGCCTAGTTTACAACAGGCTACAGAAAAAGCACTAATGAAGTTAGTACAAACTCAAATTTCAAACAGACAATGACTTGTTCATACTGTGCTCTATATACGATACACTGAAATGTAAATACAATGTTTATAATCCCGTCGATTTATTTCATAATGATGTGGTAAAAATGAGAACGTCAGTAATAGCGTGCTGGGTCACTTTTGTATTTTTATGTCTGATTCCGTTTTTAAGTGAGGTGAAACTTGGGGTAGGCAAAACAAATGAGGCTCCTGAAAGGGTACTGTAGTCTGGAAAGGTTGAGAGGCACTGGGCTAGATGGACCAGTGGTCTCACACAGTACAGCCGTTCTTCTTACTAGGTTCTTATGAATTTGTTTGTTTTTTTCTATACAAATTCGCTAAATATTTTGGTCAACCCAAATTGGAATTTTTCAGTGAAAAATGTATGTCTAACAATTTGTGGTACAATTGGCTTTACAAATCTCGCCCCTCAAGGCTGCGCCCCCTTCTGAGATGGGTCTAGTAAACCCAGGGGAGGAGTCTAACCCTGTGCCCAGTGAAGTCGTTGGCCAAACTCCTCCAGGAGCCAGGCTTGGCCCTGCCCCAGGACAGTGTTTTCCAGGGTGTGAGTGAAGGATTGTCTCTGTGCTGTGATGCTATCGCTGAGGTGCCCATTTATCGCCCAGGGCCAGGGTCTGAGCCCTATGCCCCCACATCCGCACAGCACCTCGCACAGCCAGAGGGCTGCCAGGATGCCTCAGCTCAGGCTCTGCCTCCCTGTGGGGGCATTTCTCCTCCTTTTGCAGTGCCCTCCTGCCTGGCACCAGCCAAGCTGGAGCCAGGATGATGGCACGAATGAGCAGGAGCTGGTGGGATCAGTGACTTGTTTCCAGAGAGCTGGGGAAGAAGGGAGACCCTGTGACAGGCCTCATCCCAACCCCCTCCCACACTCCAAACCCCTCAGCCCCAGCCCCAGCCCGGATCCCCCTCCTGCACCCAGAACCCCTTATTTCTGATCCCATCCTGGAGCCTGCACCCCCTCCCACACCCCAACCCCCTGCCGCAACCTGGTGAAAATGAGCAAGTGAGTGAGGGTGGGGGAGAGCGAGCGACAGAGGAAGGGGGAATGGAGTGAAAGGGGGTGGAGCCTCAGAGAAGGGGCGGGGCAGGGACGGGGCATCTGGGAAGATCAGGGCAAGCGTGTTCGGTTTTGTGCAATTAGAAATTTGGCAACCCTAGACCGGGCTCATCCCAACGACCCCCCCGCCTCCCGGCTGCCACAGGCCTCGTCCCAACCACCTCCCTGCCCTGCAGCTGCTACAGGCCTCATCCCAATGACCCCCCCGCCTCCCGGCTGCCACAGGCCTTGTCCCAACCACCTCCCTGCCCTGCAGCTGCTACAGGCCTCATCCCAATGACCCCACTGTCCCCCAGCTGCCACAGGCCTCATCCCAACAACCCCCATGGCCCTAGCTGCCACAGGCCTCATGCCAATGACGCCCCAGCCCCCTCCCCCGCTGCCACAGGCCTCATCCCAATGAACCCCTGGCCCCCCAGCTGCCAAAAGTCTCATCCCAACGGCCCCCCACCCCTCACTCGTGACAGGCCTCAAGCCAACGACCTCCCCACTCCCCAGATGCCACAGGCCTCATCCCTCCCCTCCTCCCCCGCAGCTGCCACAGGCCTCATCCCAACAACCCCCTCCCGCCAGCTGTGACAGGCCTCATCCGAATGATCTCCTGGCCCACAGCTTCTACAGGCCTCATCCCAGAAATGTCTCCTAGTTGTCTCAGGCCCTCCCTCAATCCTTCTCCCGTCTCCAACCAAGCCCCCTGGCTTCCTCCTCCAAAGTCAGTCTCTGACTCCCTGAAATCCCCTGGTCCTCAGTGGGAGAGCTGATATGGGACTCGATCAATACAGCTTTTGAGGACAGGTATATAATTACTGCCACTCAAGGCAGTGTTATGGAAATAGGTCATGTCAAACACACCTATTGTCGTTCTTTAAGGAGCTCACACGTTTGGTTGATGCAGGTAACAGTGTAGCTGTGGTAATACACACTGACTTTTGGAAGGCAGTTGACTTCGTACCACACAACACTGTTTAAAATTAGCACTCTGCAGCATCAATAGCGCCTGGTAGTGGATGAAGGACAGTCTAACGGATAGATCGCACAGGGTAGTTGTCAATGGGGAATCCCCATCAAATGGGGCAGTTCCCAGCGGGGTTACATTGGGATCGGCACTAGGCCTGATGCTGCTCAACATTTCCATCATTGAGCTGGAAGTAGATATAAAATCACTGCTAAGCAAATTGGCAGATGATACAAGGATTGGTGGAGTGGTAAATAGTGAGGACAAGGCAGTCATACCGCGTGATCTGATCACTTGGTAAGCTGGGCCCATTTAAATAAAATGCTTTTTAATACAGCCAAATAGAAAGTTGTATACATCTCTGAAGAAGGGATGCCGACAGGGTGGGGCGCTGTGACCTGGAGAGCCGTGATGCTGAAAGGAGGGTGGAAAGCAACTCAACGTGAGCTCCGGTGTGATGGTGATACAGAAAGGGCTAATGTGATCCTGGGATGTGTAGAGAGGGGAGTGTGGAGAAGTAGGGCCATGATTTACCTCTGTACATGACACTGGTGAGACAATGCTGGAATACTGTGCCCAGTTCTGGGGTCCCCGTTTTAAACAGGATGTTGGAAAATTGGAGAGGGTGCAGAGAAGAGCCACAAAAATGATCCGAGGCCTGAAGGAAATGCTGTACAGTGGGAGATTAATGAGCTCAGTCTGTTTAGCTTATCAAAAAGAAGACTGGGAGGTGACTTGATACCCAGTATCTTCATTAGGAGAAAATACTGGGTACTAAAGGGCTCTTTAGTCTAGCAGAGCAAGGCAGAGCAAACAGCAATGGCTGGAAGCTAAAACTAGACAAATGCAAAGGAGAAGTATGGCACCGATTGTTAACAATGAGGGTGATTAGCCATTGGAGCCAACCACCAAGGGAAGTGGTGGATTCTTCATCTCCTGATGTCTTCCACTCCAGACAGGATGCCTGTCGAAGAGATTGGCTTTAGCCAAGCACAAGTCATTGGGATCAATATAGGGGTAACTGCGGGACTTCTTTGCCCAGGTCACAAGAGATGATCTGATGGTCTCTTCTGGCCTTAAGCTCTATGGTCTGTGAATCAATGGCTCCCCATTCACTCTGGCTGCCCCATTCGCCAAGCGCCCCCTGCATCTCCCCAGTCCCCCGTCACTACCTTCTCCATGGTGTGAGGGATGGCTTGTACCTCCCCACCAGACCTGTCCCACGGCCCGGGGTGCCCAGAGGGAGTCAGCAATGGTTGGTTGCTGGTAAGACACGTGGCCCACGGAGCTGTACAGAACTTGGCAGCTCTGTGAGCTCCTGTTTTCATTTCCTAATAGTTTCTTAGCGTCTCCCATAGGGGCTGAATGTCTCTTGTTTGGTGTCAGCCAAGAGGGGGCGTTGGGAGAAATTTGAGGAAAGGTTAATAAAGCTGGTTGTGCTGGGTCATGGGGAGAAGAGGGTTCAGGAATTTCCCAGATGCTTTGTGTGCACTCAGAACACGTTCTTTTGGCTAGGCAGCCGGTGTGCTGCGCTGAAGCTGCTGCGGACTGTGCTCAGCGTGGTGGTTCCATTGTGACCTTGTCCTTCCTCTCCACCCCAGTCATTTGTTTGAACCAGACGTTGTTTTGCCTTGTGCTAAGATTGGGGCTCTTGGCTCCAGCGGAACACACACACTAACACACAATACTGGAGACTGGGCGTGGAATAGCGCTGAGTGAGGAATGCGCCATGTCTCCTGTGCTGATTCCCAAGAGCGACTGGATGGTCTCGAAACGATCTGCTCTAGCTCTGCCACAGGTCCCTGAACGTCCTGCCAGAATGATGGGCTGAGGTTCTCCAGCCTGCATTACACAGACTGGAGAGCCTAACGGCCATTTCTGGCTGGACGGTCTATGAATTCTGAATTAACTTGCAGCCAGCTCTCTGGAGTGACAAATAAACCCGGCTGACCTTAAACGATGAGGAGTTTCTTTTCAATGGATTTCGTTCCTTTCTTTCACTCTCTTCTAAGCTCACAAAGGCCGAGTGGGTTCCTGATTTTGGCTCCGCGTCCTTTGTTCCAAGATGGGGAGCCACAGTCACTGGTGCGCGTACATTCCTCATTGCGTACAACATCAACCTCCTGTGCACAAAGGAGCTGGCGCATCGGATTGCTCTCAACATCCGGGAGCAGGGCCGCGCGAAGGACCAGGTAAGCCCATTAAGTTCCTTATTCAGAATAATCAGGCTTCACTGGGAGAGGGCACTGGGTAACTAGAGCGTTGGCTCAAAAATAAACAAATGAATAAATCCCTCTCCCACCCACTCCTAATTCCACAATTCTCCGGATTTGTCCAATTTTGCTGTCCCAGAGGAAGGGAGACTGGTGCCAGTTTGCGTTACAGGCTACACCTGAATTGATCTGTACAAAAATTACAAACTGGGCTTGTACAGGTCTACTGCCCCTCTCAGCTATTTTCATGCTGCTGAATTATGGTTCTAGGGGAGGAGGAATTTAGGGTTCTTAGATCAGAGTAAACTGGGTAAATGCAACCTTTATTATAGCAACATTGGCTTGTTTGAGCAGGCAACAAATGACCTTTGAGGTGAAGAGGATATAAGGCTTTGATTAATGTAAGGTGGTTCCTATATTCCTTGACATATCTACCCATTTATAGTATATGATGGTGCTCTCTGGCTAAGGGCAGGCATGATGTCCCTGCAGGTGTGTACTTGGTTCCCGTTGGGGTGGTGTCTGTTGTTCTGTTTCATCAAACTCTGTACATGGGAGTGGAGTATCCCATGTTCTAAGTGTGTCAGTTGAGTCATCCCCCAGGGCCATCCCCGAGCCTTGTCTGAGGACCCATCTACTGTCCCTGGGAAAGAAGGGAAGCTGCTTATGACTCTTCCCAGCGCCCAGAGCTACTTTGCACTTTATAGAATTGCCTTGTCAATCTCTCATGTGACCCCATAGCCTGAGAGCAGCAGGGGTCACTTGCCAAAGTGGGGGCCCTGCTGAGCTCACAGACAGGAGAGATTTCAGGCTGGGCTCCCTTGTCTGACAGTGGGAAGCAAGTGCTCCAAAGGATGGGAGTGTATCTGAGCAGGCGATTAGAGGGATCCATCTGGAAGGAGATTGAGGGTGGGTTTCTGGGGCTGAGCAATGGGAGGCTGGATGCCAAGGCTGTCATCATAAATAAAACAGGATGTATTTGTTTGTTTGATTGATTTTTTGTTGGGAGGAACGTTACTGGTTTCTCTGGCCACGTTGCTTTCAGCATAAAACACGTGTTTGCTGGAGCTAGGCTGTGGATCTCTCTACCCTGCAATCAGAGGGGTCACTGCAGCATTTGAAGACAAACCCAAGCTTCCTTTGATCTAGATAGAGTGGGTACCAATAGCAGTGTAGCTGAGCAGCATGGGTTAGTCACTGATATACACACCCAGGGTCCCACGTGGCCTTTACAGTCTGTGATGCTGCAACTTCACTGCTATTGTTCACTAGCAAGATCAAAGCTGCCACATACTTCCTAGTGCAGTGTGGAAATACCCTCAGTCAGTCTGGCAGGAGAGCTTAAGGTCTTTGTTAGCATAGCATGTGAAAATGCACTGCGGAGTATTGTACTGGAATGCATAGTATGGGCAGAGCAGGCATAACATGGAACCACTGACCCCAAATTAAAAAATATAGTAAGAGAACCAAAAAAGTGCCACCATGGCTAAACAACAAAGTAAAAGAAGCAGTGAGTCTACCGAGGAAAATAGAAAGGAGCATAAACTCTGGCAAATGAAGTGCATAAATATAATTAGGAAGGCCAAAAAAGAATTTGAAGAACAGCTAGCCAAAGACTCAAAAAGTAATAGCAATTTTTTTTAAAAGTAAATGAGAAGTAGGAAGCCTGCTAAACAACCAGTGTGGCCATTGGATGATGGAGATGCTAAAGGAGCATTCAAGGACGATAAGGCCATTGCGGAGAAACTAAATGAATTCTTTGCATCAGTCTTCACGGCTGAGGATATGAGGGAGATTCTCAAACCTGAGCCATTCTGTTTAGGTGACAAATCTGAGGAACTGTCCCAGATTGAGGTATCATTAGAGGAGGTTTTGGACCAAATGGATAAACTAAACAGTAATAAGTCACCAGGACCAGATGGTATTCACCCAAGAGTTCTGAAGGAACTCAAATATGAAATTGCAGAACTACTAACTGTGGTATGTAACCTACCATTTAAATCAGTTTCTGTACGAAATGACTGGAGGATAGCTAATGTGATGCCAATTTTTAAAAAGGGCTCCAGAGATGATCCCGGCAATTACAGGCCGGTAAGCCTGTCTTCAGTACTGGGCAAACTGGTTGAAATGATAGTAAAGAACAAAATTGTCAGACACATAGATGAACATAATTTTTTGAGGGAAAGTCAACATGGGTTTTGTAAAGGGAAATCATGCCTCACCAATCTACTAGAATTTTTTGAGTGGGGTCAATAAGCATGTGGACAAAGGAGGATCCAGTGGATATAGTGAACTTAGATTTTCAGAAAGCCTTTGACAAGATCTCTCACCAAAGGCTCTTAAGCAAAGTAAGCTGTCATGGGATACAGGGAAGGTTCTCTTATGGATTGGTAACTGGTTAAAAATAAGAAACAAAGGGTAGGAATAAATGGTCAGTTTTCAGAATGGAGAGAGCTAAATAGTGGTGTCCCTCAGGGTCTGTATTGGGACCAGTGCTATTCAACATATTCATAAATGATCTGGAAAAAGGGGTAAACAGAGAGTGGCAAAATTTGTAGATGATATAAAACTACTCAGGATAGTTAAGACCCAGGCAGACTGTGAAGAGCTACAAAAGGATCTCTCAAAACTGGGTGACTGGGCAGAAACTGGCAGATGAAATTCAGTGTTGATATGTGCGAAGTAATGCATATTGGAAAACATAATCCCAACTATAGCTATAAAATGATGGGGGTTACCACTGTTACCACTCTAGTAAGAGATCTTGGAATCATTGTGGATAGTTCTCTGAAAACATCCACTCAATGTGAAGTGGCAGTCAAAAAAGTGAACAGAATGTTGAGAATCATTAAGAAAGGGATAGATAATATGACAGAAAACATCATATCACCTCTATATAAATCCATGGTATGCCCACATCTTGAATACTGCGTGCAGATGTGGTCGCCCCATCTCAAAAAAGATATATTGGACTTGGAAAAGGTTCAGAAAAGGGCAACAAAAATTATTAGGGGTATGGAACGGCTGCCGTATGAGGAGAGATTAATAAGACTGGGACTTTTCAGCTTGGAAAAGAGATAACTAGGAGGAGATGATAGAGGTCTATAAAATCATGATCGGTGTGGAGAAAGTAAATAAGGAAGTGTTATTTACTCCTCATAACACAAGAACTAGGGGTCACCGAATGAAATTAATAGGCAACAGATTTAAAACAAACAAAAGGAAGTATTTTTTCATACAACACGCTGTCAACCTGTGGAACTCCTTTCCATAGGATGTTGTGAAGGCCAAGACTATAACAGGATTCAAAAAAGAACTAGATAAGTTCATGGAGGATAGGCCCATTAATGGCTATTAGCAAGGAGGACATGGATGGTGTCCCTAGTCTCTGTTTGCGAGAAGCTGGGAATGGGTGACAGGGGATGGAGCATCTGTTCTGTTCATTCCCTCTGGGGCACCTGGCATTGGCTACTGCCAGAAGTCAGGATACTGGGCTAGATGAACCTTTGGTCTGACCCAGTATGGCCATTCTTATGTTGTTATGTTTTTATCTGTGCCCACAGTCTTTAGCCTGTAAGTTCCTCAGGGCAGGGACCTGCCATTTCTATTAGTATGCAAGGCCCCATGCAACCAATGGAGCAGAACAAATAACTAGAGGGGAGTCGGTAAGGGGCATAGTCCCACTCCATTAAATCTGTACAAGTAAATATGAAGGCAACTTTATCCATTATCAGTATGGACTCTTCTTCCTTCACAGTACAATATCTGGCTGCTGCTACTTCCGGATCATCAGCAAACCCGAATATTTACAGCTGTGGGCTAGTAACCTCCAGTTGTGTACCAGTCAGTTCCCCTCATCTGCAGAATGCTTTCTCTCTTGAAGGCTTATTCCCAGGGTTGAGTTGGCTCATCAGCCATCACAGCTCTGAAGTGTGTTGTTCTTTTCAGCCTGGGCGTTTGAAGAAGGTCCAAGGCATGGGCTGGTACTTGGATGAGGAGAATATTGCCCAGGTTTCTATAAACCTGCTGGACTTTGAAATCACTTCCCTCCACACGGTCTATGAGGAGGTCTGCAAAGACGCCCGGGTGAGTTGCACAGGTGCAATGCAAGTTTGAAGCAGCTTTAACCAGCGCAACCAGCCTCCTTCAGAGAAGTAAAATTCCAAAGTGCCCGTGGCTGGTGGAGGAAGAGAAAGTCCTCATGCCTATGCCATGAGAGCTTGTCTTGTAGGAGGGTGTGTGTGAATACACAGGGAGCCACAACCTACCCTCCATACTTAAGGCATTAAGGGAGCAGGAATGTGTTCCTCATGAGACGTGCCAGCTGCTGCACCGTCCCCTCCAGACTGGCTGTCACGTGGCGTGGGACAGCGGCATGTCCAAGTTTGCTGGCCTAGACTTAAGATCTATGAGCATATACAGGGAACACCCTGGACGCCAAGGTTATTTGTGGGGTCCCCTCTGCTTCTGTACCCTACCTTCAGTGCCTTTCGGGAGGGAGCCCAGATGGCCTCGTTTGGTGAGTTGCCAGCTATCCTCTCCTCCTCCCATGTTTTCAGGAGGCTGCTAAGTGGCATACACCTACTTCTTATCCCTTAGGGAGCCAGCCAGCCAGCCCACTCCCTCCCACCCATGTACGGCCTTCCATGGCATTTCCCCATAAGCACCAGGCACACTGGGATGTCTACCCCTCAGAGTGAGGGGCGTGGTGGCAGCAGGCCCCCGTGGTGACATTAAGGTCCCACTGCTGTAGAACTGGGGGAGGGGAGGCGAGCAGGTGACCAGCTGTGCAGATCCTATGTGCTGCGAATGGGAGTGAGGGGTCAGTTGGCTGGGCCCAAACAGCAGCAGGAAGGTCCAGCAAAGTGAGATCTCTGACTATGAGTCCCAGCCCCTAGAATGGGAAGGTCCTGCTCGAGTCCAGTGCACCCCTTGGTGCGGATCAGGAGTCGGGGGCAGTGGGAGAGGTGGCCAGACAGTGGGACTGTAATGCTAGAGGCCTGTTAAATGCTAGTCCTTGTTTGCAGGAGCTGAGCCTGCCCGTGGTGGGCTCCCAGCTGGTGGGGCTTGTCCCCAAGAAGGCCATGCTTGATGCAGCGGAGTATTACATTCAGAAAGAAAACCTCTTCATCCTGGAGGAGGAACAGAAAATCAGACTGGTAAGGCCAGCGTCCATTGACATCCCTGCTCAGAAATCTTTCCCTGGAAAGAACTGCAAATGATAGCAGCTGAGCTGGCAGCTTCTTGCCTGTGGAAGGGTGTGACGGGTTTCCCCAGGGTGCAACCTGGAACTGGGGTATTGCTGAGCCCTCTGACATACCAATCCGGGTGAGGCTGTGAAAAGCTTCAGACCGCTCCCGGTCCTGCAGTCCCACAAACATCTGCACAGGCAGGGACACACCCAGCTGCAGTTACATGAATGCTTCTCCTCAGCATTCATGAATTAACAATAGAGAGGTTCCAGACAGCTCCCCACCAGCTCCACTGCCTAGGACCCCAGAGCTGTACCGTCATGCCCTGGTCAAAGGCCTGACGAGGATAAGTTTATTACTCAGTCCTCCCCTCTCTCAGTGTGGAGAGGACCATGCACCAGTTTCTGTTCCTGAGCAGATTCCCCAAGCACTTCTAGCAAAACACACTGTTTTAGGTAAAAAATATAAAACAAATTTATTAACTACAGAAAGATAGATTTTAAGTGATTTATAAGTACTGAGTGTACAGATCAAAGCAAGTTACCTAAGAAATAAAACAAAAATGGAATCTAAGCTTTATAAACGAAATAGGTTTTGAATCAAGCAGTGTCTCACCCTGTTAGCTAGTACAAGCAGGTTACAGCTTTTACATACACAGGCTGGAATTCTTCTGTCCCACGAGGGACCTCCTTTCCCGTTCAGTCTTTGTTCCTAAGGTGTTTCCAGGTGTTCAGGTGCAAGGGGAGTGAGGCCAAGTGATGATGTCACTTCCCCTCTTTTATAGCTTCTTCCAGCTTGCTGGGAAGATCTTTGCTCATGACATGGGGATCTGCTCCCCTCTCCCCCTGCCCCTGGTCAAGCATCTTCCATTGCCCAGGTGATCCCTCTGGGAAACCTCCATTGTAAACAATTCCTGCGATAGTCCCTGGGTGTGTAGATTCATTCCCCTTAATGGGGCCATTAGTACTGTGTAGCTTCTTCATTGTTGTACCTGAAAGGCTGGTTGTGGGTGTTCCCGGCCTCACAACATATTTCAGCAACACACACATAGCAAAACTTCATAACTTCACATACAATGACAGCACATACAACCAAACAGGATATTAATGTTCAACAGATCAAGACTCACAAGACATACTTTGTACAAAACATATCCTAATTGTATGACAGTGGTCAATATGGGGGTGCCAGGGTGTTGTTTGGGGCACAGAGGGTCACCGAGGGTCAGGCAAAAAGCAATGGAGCAAAATCAGATCCGTCTTGTCCTTTCCCACCAGAGAATATGAAAGATTTGGAAGTTCCTATTTATTCCCTTGCTCAGAAACCAAACCAAGCCCCTGAGGCAGATAAAACTCCCAATGACATTCTGAAGAAGGACTTATTCCCGCGAATGAGACAGCATTCATTGGGGTAGGTTCCAAAGGGATGTTCAGTGACTTGAGAGGTTGGAGAAGTGCTGTGTGGGAAAGCAACCTGCTTAATGCCCTTAAGGAAACGATTTCTGTATGTATTGGGTTCATTAAAACCTACAGGAGCTTCCCAGAGCCTTACCCAAGTGGGAACTGTTTCCTTGGCCCATGGGATAATTCATTTCCCACGTGGTAGGTATGATGATGTATGGGTGCCCCTCAAAAAATAATATACAAAGGGAAAATGAATCAGCTTTGAGGGTTTTAAAGACACGATGCTGTATTTCAAATGCCATGCCACACTTCGTTAGAACCAAAAAGGACCAGTTCTGTTTAGCTTGATATCACACTTATAGTTAATGTCTTGCTAAGGCATTTTGAATAGGATGGGTGAAAAGCCCTAGATAAGAGTTAGTTAATTACGATGATGATGATGATGGTGACGGACAGCGTGGATGGATATCAGAACATACTCATGGCTGGAACCAATTGTAGGTTACTAGCTTTGATACTGTTCCTTGTAAAAACGTAACATTGATTTGTAGAAACGTGTACATGACCCAAGTGTCCCAAGTGAGGCCAGTCCTTTCTGGCTGGATAGTTACATCAAATCACTCGCTCAGAATTCCTGGTCATCCGATGAGCCTTGGAACTGAATATTCTCCCCCAGAAGTGAGCAAGGCTAATATGTCGACTCCGCCTTGATGAATTTCTCTTTCTTCATTTCAGGTAGTCAGCCGCCTGGGCCTGGATTCCTTGTCTCCATTTAACCCCCAGGAGCGCATTATTGAGTATGGCACCTTGTCCATTTTCTTTGTCACTCTCCTTGCTTGTACTACGCACGATGGAGGGAGCCCGGGTGCCTGCCCATGAGTCTCTGAGAATAGCTGTGGACTCAATTTGCGGTTGCTCTGTCAGACCCCAAAGTAGCACATTCTTTCTGGGATGCCATTAGGAACTGATTTGTATTCCTATAGGGCAGGCCTGCACAACTTGTAAAGCTGCGAGGGCCATATTACTCCAAAAAAAACAGCTGAGGGCCGAACCCCCCCCGGCCTTGCCGAAACCACCCCCCCCCAGTGCTACCCAGCCCCCCCGAAACACAACACCCCCCACAGTGCCGCCCGCCCCGTGGAAACAAACCCTCCTTCCCCAGCACCACTGGGGAAGGGGGGGAGGGATAGCTCAGTGATTTGAGCATTGGCCTGCTAAATCCAGGGTTGTGAGCTCAGTCCTTGAGGGGGCCACTTAGGGATCTGGGACAAAAATCAGTCCTTGGTCCTGCTAGTGAAGACAGGGGGCTGGACTCAATGACCTTTCAAGGTCCCTTCCAGTTCTAGGAGATAGGATATCTCCATTAATTTAAAAAACAGCAGTATTGAACCTTTGTAATATGTTATAGCGGGTTCCTAAGGTAGAATAATTAAGGTAAAAGAAAAATGTCTTTTTGCTAGAAGTAGAATAAGATCTTCCCCCCACTTTGTAATCAATTGCCCTGTTGAATGAATGTGGTAGGCATGGAAGGCAGCACCTACAGACAGCTGCAACCCTTGGAGAGGGGATGGGAGCCAGACCAGATCAGTAGACCAGGTCAGCCATCAAGTCACTGCTTGCTTCCTCAACCCCCGCCCCGCACCGCCGGCTCACCTGCACCTCCGCCACTGCCCGCCTGCTCGCCTCCTCATTCCCCACCCCCTCGGCTCACCTACTCACCCCCCGCCACTGCCCACTCGCCTCCTTGGCCCCCCTCCCTCACCCGCCGCTTGCCTACTCACCCCCCGCGGGCCACACAGTGAGCCCACCTACTCACCCCCCGCGGGCCCCACAGTGAGCCCACACGGGCCGCATGCGGCCCCTGGGACGCATGTTGTGCAGGCCTGCTATAGGGTTTAAAATGCTCCTGGCTGCCCAATGAAACGTTGATTTCAACATTTTTGATGGGAAAAAGTCGAAAAGAATCGCTTTGATTGTCTCATTTTGTTTCAATAACCCTGAAGTGTTTCATTTAGATAAGGTAAAAAGGTTTTGGTTCAACTTTATCACTTTAACTTTGTTTTGAATTTAAGGTTTTAATTAAATATAATGTATGTTACATTTAATATTTGACATATCTTAAAAATAAAATGAAACACTGTCAAAATGACACATTTTGACCTTATCGAAACAAAACAATCTGACTTTATTGAAATGAAACTTTTCATTTCCCAAATCAAACTTTTTCAGAATTTTGATTTCTGAAAAATTTTCAAAATTTTGGCTTTTTGTTCCAATTCAGAACATTTTTTTTTCAAAATGTCAGAATTTCCCATGGAACAGAAATTCCAGTTTCTGCCCAGTTCTAGTACTGGACAATGAACTGCTGGGTTTAAACTGCACCATCAGGAGCACCCAGGGTTTGCTTAGTAATCAGCATACCTGGTTTAACATGCCAGCTGCTCTCCCACCTGCCGATCGCAGTGCAGACACACCTGCAGGGTTGTATTCTGCTTCCCTTCACCATAGTATCTAGCACCTTCCATGTAAAGTCATTAGCAAGAGCAAAGTTCCTAGAGGACTTCCTGGAGTCTCTGGCTCATTGTGGAAGGGCTGTTTCCAAGAGGAAGGGTTTGCAGTGTTTCCTAGAGTTGGTCAGACTCCGAAGGTCTGTTCTGTAGCTGGATACCCTCCACTGGCCTCTCTCCCGCCCTCACCCACCACTGGCCATTGCAGGCTGAGCCCAGCCGGTGGCTCTCCTCTGAGAAGAGCAGCATGGCCATTCCCCGTGGGGTCGGGGAGGATGCCCTGGCAAGTGGCAGTGCCCAGTCCAATCTCTGCCCCTGAGAGCAGCTCCTCTCATTCCACGGCACTGCTGCCAGCTCCAGGATGCCTCTGCTCAGAGCAGTGGAGGGGATTTTTAAAGGGGAAGAGTAGGATTTTTGTGGGGATGGTTCATGCGTTGCAGGAGAGAGGAACGATCCCTTCCTGCCAGAAATGTCCCCACTAAGGCAGGGGTTCTCAAACTTTTGTACTGGTGACCCTTTTCATACAGAGAGCCTCTGAGTGCAACCCCCCCTTAGAAATTAAAAACATGTGTTTATATATTTAACACCATTATAAATGCTGGCGGTGAAAAAGCGGGGTTTCGGGTGGAGGCTGACAGCTCGCGAACCCCCCATCTAATAACCTTGTGACCCCCTGTGGGGTCATGACCCCCAGTTTGAGAACCTCTGCACCAAGGGCTCCCCCACGCAGGCCCTGGAATAAGCAGCTCTCCTTCAGGACAGGCTGCTGCTGGTTTCGATTTCCCAAACTGGGGTGGAGTTTCTCTCGGCAGATACAGCCCCCAAAGGCCCAGTGAATTCAATGCGGCTCCTGGCTGTGATGGTCAAGGCCTGAGGGTGCCACGCGGGACCCGGTTCAGGTTTCTGGTAAAGGAATTATCGGGGGCGTGCTGGGAAGAGCCGTAGGAGCATGGTTGGGGCTGCTCAGAGAGCCTGGCTTCCCTGCATTTGCTTGACACTAGCGGCCTGGACCGGGCTGAGCTCATCCTGATTTGCTGTTGGCAGGTACCTGGTGCAGAGTGGCCAGGCAGACGGAGGCTTGGTGTCCAAGTCACTCCACGCGTTCGTGCGTGCCGTTGGTGCGAGGTCAGCAGCTCCCGGGGGAGGATCGGTGTCTGCGGCAATGTCTGCTCTGGTAGGTTCACACTCGGCTCTCCTGTGATACAGCAGGGCGACGGCTTCGCAGCGGGGTGGAGAGCCTGTGCTGGGTGGGGTGGGAGCCCACTCTGAGTCAAACCCTGACACTGTCCACAAGTGAGTAGTAGGAGAAACTGTAGCCCGTCTGCCAGGGGGCATTGGCAGCAACAGGGGTTTCTCTTAACAATGCACCAGAACTGGCTCGAGCCCCCATCCAGAAAATTGCACACCGCCCCGGGTGACTCGAAGAGGCCATTCCTCCCCTCTCGCAAGCCCCGAGTCTTTCCCCTCGACACACATTTTCTTTTGTTATACGGAGGGATCACAGCACTAATTTAGGAAAACTCAGCAACAGTGATTCAAAAGGATGCAAACAATGAGTAAACACCCACCTGCATACCCTGGGCTGTGTATTTTGCCTCAGTTCCCCTCCCTGCAGTGTGAAAGTCCAGTGAATGAATGCCCCTTGAACACACTGCTGCCCTTTCCCCTCCACCGCACCCCCTTTCAGCTAGTTGTCTGAGGTCAGCCAAGTCCCAGAATTCTGGGGCGTGGTCACACGGTTCATCCCCCCCCCCTCCCCCCGGAAGGGGGATCGAGTACGGCCTCTGCAGCTGCTCACTTGCTGCTACTGTTGTCTCTGCTGCTTGCTGCCACCTTTGCCATGTTCACCGCTGTCTCTGCTGCCTCCACCCCTGCAGCCCCTCGCTGATCCCTCTAGCTGCTGTGCCATGTTCTGTGGTTCCTTCCCTTGGCCTGCTGCTCAGGGACTTCACAGCTAGTGGGGAACCGCCCTCCAGCTGCAGCCCCTGCGTTGTCTTTCACCACAGCACTGTCCCCACATCAGGTCAAAGGCTCCGCCCCTAAACCTGCTCATCAAGGATTTCACCTTGTGATCACCTGTTCCCATCCCCCTCTGACTTGGCTTTGGCATCACTACCTGTGCTTAGCATGTGAGGGTGACCCCCCCTCAAGTAGGGCATATTAACTGCTGTTTGCTGCCCTTTACTCATACAATAAGGAGAACAACATTTCATTACCCCATGTCCAACACTAAATCCAAAACAGCCAAAATCAATCACTTTGGCACCTCTGCAAACGTGGCCTGCTCCTGATGGCCGGGGAGAGCTCATTCAGACCCTGGTGTTCATCGCCTTTGACAAATAATTCCTTTGCATTTGGGCCAGTGTAGCCACCTGGCTGAGGTCACGGAGGAAGCCCCACAAGCCAGGCGCCCCCTTCCAGCATCTGTGGGGCAGTGCAGAGTGCACTCTGGGCCGGTGGGCTGCTTGGCAATGGCACGTGGCAAATCAGCCTCCTCGGTGGCCCAGTGAAAGCGATACGTGGCAACTGTTGGACTCACTCACCTTTACTTCCCTCTGCTCCTGGGATGGTCTCACTGCTGGCTTCACATTCAGCAATCTTCCGAGTAGCACTTCCTGGCTGGTTCTTTAGTGCCCAAGAATCCTCGTCCTTCCTGGGAGGGTCTCGCTGCACTCTCCCTGGGCAGGTCGGGGCTCTTTGCCCAGTGGCGGGCATGGTGGCGTGTGTGTCACGGGAGGAATGGCAATGGCAATCCGCTCGGGTTAATGTCTCTTGTTCTGGAGGAGAGCACGCGCATGGAGCTTTCGCCATGTCTCCTTGCAGGGGGCAGCTCTGGGCTGCATGGTGGGGCTGATGTCCTCCGGGAAGCGTCAGTTTGAGGCGCTGGAAGTGGTCATGAGGAAGCTGATCCCTCCGTTCCATCAGGCCATGAATGAGCTGATTGTCATGGTGGACACGGACTCGCTTGCTTTCAGCAGTTACATGGTGAGTGTGGTTTGTAAGCACTGCACAAGGTGCACGTCTCTCCATTTCTCACCCCTTTGTGTCTGCGGCCTGCTCGCAAGCCTGCTCTCTCTGGTCGTTCCCATAGCGTGTAATACTAATCACTGACGCTCAAGTAAAGCTGAGGACTCTCGGCAAAATGTTGGCTGCCTTGATAGTTGCCTGTGGTAGATTTCCTACTGAGCCCTGCTTAGGTGGAGGGCTGAGCTTGTCAGTGTCTCTTGTGCATAGACACGGTGACAGGTAGAGAGGACCCGATCCTCAGCTAATGGGAATCCCTGAAGCTCCATTGAGATCAGTGGGCCTGGGCAGATTTCAACCAGCTGAGGGCCTGGCCCCGAATTCTGAAATCAAACAATGCGATAAGCCAGAGTTCCGGAAAGGTGCATTGTATCTAACTAAGAACAGCTCCAAAGCCAAATGAATACAATAAACCGAATCCATCCGGATGCCATTCCAGTGACCTTACAGGATACATCAAAGGCGGATCCTAAAATCTCTCCCAGTGTAGCTGTCCTGTCTGTGCCGAGAGATCAGCTCCACGGATCAGGCTGTGAGGAGAGAGGCAAGCAAAGGACCCCGCCTGCACAGAGATCCGTCCAGGGCATAGCAGGGTAGAGACCCACGACAGAACGAACGAGCCCAAACCAGTTGAATGGGAGGGTGACGTGGGCCGGGACGAGGGGCAGAGAAAGCACTGCACGGCATTTGAGCCTGCCCCTTACAGATCCACAGCCTGCTTGAGCTCCGGTGCCCAGGGCTGCTCCCGGGGCCCTGCCCCCCTGGTTTTGCACTCTGGCTCCCCAGGATGGCATCGCAGGATCGCACTGTGCCATCCGTTCCCACGGGCGTTAGGCTGAGAGTCACAGCAAAGAGTGACCGGAAGAGGGACACACCAAGGAATGTCCTCACACGCCCAGTGGGACAGATTCCCTCTGGCACCAGCACTTGGCAGGCAGAAGAGCAAGGAGAAGGCAGCACCGGGGAGGCAGTTCTGTCTCCTTCATTCCAACACCGAGGGGCTGCCCCAGCCTTGATGTGACTAAGCAACCGCTGGGCAACTTTATTGTGCACCACAGGGCAGCGTCCTCAGTGGAGGGTGTCTGGCGGGTCACTTCCACCAGCGGTGTGATATGAACACACCACCCTGATGGGAACATTCCCCCTTCGGACCCATGCTGGGGTCAGGCATTAGGGAAGGAGGCTCAAGGAGCTGAACTTTATCTGGAATAGTTCTTCCATCTCCAGCATCCTCGGTCTGATGCCTGCTTGTTTGTTTCTCAACAGGACGCAATGAAGCTGCCTAAGAACACGCCTGAAGAGAGAGAAAAGTTTGTATTGTGTGAAGAGCTGAAACACTAACACTGGTGTTGATCCCCTGGGGTAGCCCATGATATCACTGGAATGAGCTGAAGGCCAATGGCCTGACCCAGAGCTACTGAAGTCAATGGATGGGCTCTCATTGGCTTCATTGGGCTATGGCTCAGGCCCTAATTTTGTGTGTGTGTGTGAGAGAGAGAGAGAGAGAGAGAGAGGAGATCCTCACACCATCCCGCAAAGCTAAAGTTTGGTTTTCCTCAGGCTTCTTATGGGAGCAGCAGGCTGAGTGAGTTGCCCTGAATGGCGGGCCTTTGGGTGGATTTTTTTGGACATTTGTCCGACATTCAATGTCTGTTAATCATTCTTTGTGTGTGCCCCATGTGCTTTGGAAAGGCATTTTGTTAACTCCTCACAGGGTGGATCACTTTTGGATGAGCAAATAGAACCTAAAACCAACGCATTTGCATGGTGCTTTGGCCGGCCCAGTGTCCATGGTGCGATATCACCTCTTCCCACAAGGTTTCCTTGCTTGCCTTTTGCAGTCAGGTTGACTGTGTGTCTTGCCGTTTGCAGGCGCACAGCTGCTATGCAGCAGGGGCTGAAGAAGGCTGTAGGTGTCCCCTTCTCGCTGGCAGAGAAAGTGAACGCCTTATGGCCCATGTTAAAAGAGATGGCTCAGTACGGGAACGTCGCCTGCAAATCAGATCTCCAGGTACTGGCCTAGGCACTGGCTGCAGGCTCAGAGTCTTTCGCGGCTCTTTAGGAAGTTTGGCCCTGGAGTGCAGAATGGAAGAAATCTGCCTGTGAGCACTGGGAGGACTTGTACAGATTCTCATTTATGTTGTTAGGAAGCAAAAGGTCTGTCGATCGCAGGTACTTGTATGACTCCCCTCAGCAGACTGTCTGAGCACGTACAATTCTCAGCTTCTCCCCGGAGGGTATTACCACCATGGTTCAGGTGGGGAACTCAGGTCTAGAGAGACTCAGTGACCTGCCCAAGAAATCTGTGGCTGAGCAGGGAACCGAGTCTAGGTCTCCCAAGTCCCAGGCAAGCGCCCTGCCCACTGGCCCATCCACTTCTCTGCCCAAGCAGTGGAAAAATCCTGGTGGTGGCCGTAACTTTTCTGACTTGCCATAGAAGTGCAGTGCCCCAGAGTCTGTCCCACATCCTCTGCTGTCTTGCACCACCAAGGTCCAGTGGACAGGCTGCCGGAATGAGAGGTGGAGGAATTGCCAGTGACTCATTGTGTGAGTTTGGGCAAGTCACTTCAGCCAACAGGTTCAAAGTTACCCACTGATTTTAGCTGCCTACATTTTTGGCAGGTTCTGATGGCCAAAACCAGTGGCACCTTTAGAAAATGTCGACTGTAGCGCTCTTTGCCTCAGTTTCCCCCGCCGTCAGAAGGGGACAATAATGCTTCCCCTCCTTTGAGATCTACAGGTGACAAGTGCCACCTCCTGGGAAGTTGGGAGTGTTGGTCTGAGAATCAGTATCTGGACACGATCCACTTCCTGGGCCAGGTCTTTGCGGGTGTAAAGGCCTCAGGCTGTTGAGGTTGGAGGAGCCGTGCCACTTTACAGCAGGGAAGGGGCAGCCGGGCCTACGTGAGCTATACAGGTAACTCCTCACACATCCCTTTAACACTTGCATTCAGGTGGCGGCTAAAGCGCTGGAAGCAGGAGTGTTTGGTGCCTATTTCAACGTGGTGACCAACCTGAAAGATATAACGGATGAAGCCTTCAGGAAGGAGGTAGGTCGCCCCTCCAGTCATCCCCGGGCCCTCGCTGGGGACACGCGGTCCTGAGGAGGCGTGATGTGTCTGAACCTTCACCGGCCCCTGGGCTGTCGCCCGGTGGGGGAGAGAGGTGTCAGGCGATTGCACTGCAGGCTAGAATTTACTCCCTGTGCCCCGGTTCATCCCTGCTCTGGGGGGAGCCCAGCATAGGGCCCCCTACTCTGAGGCCTAACCTTGTGTCTGGCTGCCGGTGTGTGGTAGTCCTTATGGCAGTCCAGGAATAGCTTGGATGTAGGAACAGGCCGTCTCTTGTCCCCAGCACCCACTCTCCTGCCCCCTGGCCTGCCCGGGAGCTCCTGCTGGGGGTTACAAAGCAGTTCTTTGCTCTGAAGGGGGAAGCAGCCCGCTTAGCCCCGTGTATGGCGTTCACACTGAGAGTCTGTCCCTCAGCCTCCCAGCGAGAGCCCAGGGAGTAATTCCCAGTGCCACGCCAGTGCAGTCTGGTCACTGCCTCTGCCCCCTGTAGGACACAGGCTCTTCCGCTGCTCCCCTCCCCTGCCCTCTCGGGAATTTAAAATAATGGGCAAGTTCAAGAGTGTGAGAGAAGCACAGTTAATACACTCCAACCAACCAACCTTGCACCATCCCAGTGAAACACCAGCCCCTTCTTAGAGCTGCCCCGCTCGGCTGTGTCGCTTGTGTGGCCTTCGGGCTGGGGCAGGGGGTTGGGGTGCAGGGCTGAAGACTCCAGCTGGGGGTGCGGGCTCTGGGGTGGGGGCAGGGTCTGGGGTGCAGGAGGGGGCTCAGGGCTGGGGTGCAGGCTCCAGGCAGCGCTTACCTCAGGTGGCTCCCAGGAAGCTGCCAACATCTCCCTCCAGCTCCTAAGCAGAGGCGCGATCACATGGCTCTCTGTGCTGCCCGCGCCTTCAGGCACTGCCCCCTGAGCTCCATTGGACGTGGTTCCTGGCCAATGGGAGCAGCTGAGCTGGCGCTGGGGGCAGGGGCAGCGCACAGAGCCCCCGTAGCTGTCCCTCCGTCTAGGAGCCAGAGGGAGATGCTGGCAGCTTCCTGGGAGTTGTACAGACCCGGGCAGGGAGCCTGCCTTAGCCCCACTGCGCCGACTGGAATTTTAACAGCCCGGTCAGTGGGGCTGACCGGAGCCGCCAGGGTCCCTTTTCGACCGGGCGTTCCAGTTGAAAACCAGACACCTGGCAACCCTACACGTAACTGACATGACTGCTGAGCTTGTCCTAAAGCACGGACCATTAACTGCCAGGGGAGCCTGCCGGGAGAGGCTGCTGGCCCATTCAGCTGTTACAATGGATTGGGTGGGAAGCTCCTCTTTGGCCTGTGGGCTCTCACTCCTCAGGCTGGGAGCGCGGGGCAGGCGCTGGAAATGTCGCTCACCTTGTGCCGCATCCACATCTGACAAGGGACCCCGCAAGGGACGAGGGGCCCTACGGTATATACACAGTGTAAGGGGGGAACCCCGGGACGGGGGCTGGGGAAGAGGAAACACTTCCGCTGTCCTTTCAGTGGGAAACGATTCGCTTTCTTTTTACACACAGATGCACGGCAGAGTCTCCAGCTTCTTGGCGGAGGCCCAGCAGAGCGCGGCGTTGGTGCTGGAGCTGCTAGAGAGCCGGGGGCAGTGAGAGAGGGGGGCACTCGTCGGCAGTTTTAGCACTGAGGCCTGGCTTGGCTGGGCCCTGCTGCCCAGAATACAAACCTGAAATGTTCTCGCTCCTCTTGTGGTCTCGTTAGGAGGTAGCTGCCCTTGCTCAGACAGACCGTGCTCTCTGGTCCCATAACGGGCCCACGGCTGCGGCCATCTGGCTCCGGTGCTGGCGCACCCAGTGCAGACTTCACCCATGGCCGGTGGCCAGGACTCTGGGTCAGTGCTTGTGGTGTGAAGGGACGACATCCATGGAGGGGAGCAGATCAGTGGGGAACTGGAAGCTGCCCCGAGGCTCCCTGTGGGGCGCCTTTCCCTCTGCCTACTGCCTGCCCTGCCCATCCCAACAGCATGGCTCCTATGCAGCGGCATTGCCCTGGGTTCTCCCTGCAGCACCAGCCTTCCCCCTGTTGCAGCTGTGGGGTGGATTTCCACCCGTTCCCCCATGGAGCAGGCAGCACAGAGTGGCTGTCCCCTGCCCTGCCCTGCCCCTTCCCACCCCATCCCGCACCCCAAAGCTGTGGAGTCTCCGTCATCTGCACAGGTGAGGGCTTGGAGGGCCAAAGAGATGGGACTGGGCAATGGCGCCACAGCTCTCCCCCTCCCTGCCTGGGGCCCGTCGGCCTGGTTTGCCTTCTGAAGGGGGAGGGGCTGCAGCAATGAGGCTGGGCTCCGGGGGAATAGGCTCATTTCTCCCCCTGTGACCTCATAGGCTGCATTTTAGGGCTTTTCCGGGGGGGAGAGTCTCCCATGCAGCACGTGGGCTCTGCCGTGCCAGGGCAGCGGCTCTAGCATTGGCAGAGGCCAGGTGGTATCTCTGGCTGTTCCCGTACACACGGGGCACCACCACCAATGTGGCCGGGATCCTCCTACGCGGGACGACCTTGGGTGCTTGGCTGGTGGGGAAAAGCCTGGCAGCACAACTCCAAAGAGCCAGACTGCCAGCGAGCCAGGGGCGACCAGCATGCAGAACCTCCACAGACGGGCTGATGCAACTCCTGGGGAACTGCTGGCTTTGCAGACAGGCCCTGTGGTCTGTTCGTGGGGCAAATCCATCCCACCATTGGAGCAATTTGGAAGGAAAACCTCATGCCCCCCCACTTACCCCTTCCATCAGGGCTTTCCACAGGAGAGAGTGATCCGACTCAGCACTTCCTGTCCCGGACAGCCCACGGCACCGGATCTCAGTGAGGACAAAGATAACACAGGCAGCCCTTGCCAATTGGGCATGGTCCGGTGACTGGTAGGAAGTTTTACAAAGAATGAAAAGCCTCCTCTCTTCTTTCAGCTTCTTGTAACTCAGAGCTGCCCGGTTGTCTGACAACAGCCAACTTCCCCCAAAGTTTGGGGAGGTGTTTTGAAGAAGGAAGAGCTGGGGACAATAACCACACATCCAATGGATACGCTTTCACTGCCTTAGCGATTTCGTTTCACTTTACTTTCCATAGACCCCTCGCTTTCATGGAGTTCGTCATGGTTGCAGATAACTTTGAAAAGAATGACCCAATGCACCATTGTGCTATAATGTAAGGCACTTACTTCAGAGTGGCCATACTGGGTCAGATCAATGGTCCATCTACCCCAGTATCCTGTCTTCTGGCAGTGGCCAATGCCAGGTGCTTCAGAGGGAATGAACAGAACAGGGAATTTATCGAGTGATCCACCCCCTATCATCCACTCCCAACTTCTGGCAGTCAGAGGTTTAGGGACACCCAGCGCATGGGGTTGTGTCACTGCTGCCCATCCTGGCTAGCAGCCATTGATGGACCCAACCTCTATGAACTTATCTAATTCTTTTTTGAATCCCATTATAGTTCTGGCCTTCACAACATCCCCTGGCAACTGGTTCCACAGGTTGACTGTGCGTTGTGTGAAGAAATACCTCCTTGTGTTTGTTTTAAATCTCCTGCCTATTAATTTCATTGGGTGGCCCCTAGTTCTTTTGTTATGAGAAGGAGTAAATAACC
This sequence comes from Trachemys scripta elegans, assembly GCF_013100865.1. Classification (NCBI taxonomy): domain Eukaryota; kingdom Metazoa; phylum Chordata; order Testudines; family Emydidae; genus Trachemys; species Trachemys scripta. Next base: position 59,001 of record NW_023260518.1, read on the forward strand.
CTCCTTATTCACTTTCTCCACACTAGTCACAATTTTATAGACCTCTATCATAATCCCTCTTACTCATCTCTTTTTCAACCTGAAATGTCACAGGCTTATTAATCTCTTCTCATATGGAAGCTGTTTATATCCCTAGTCATTTTTGTTGCCCTTCTCTGTACCTTTACCAATTCCAATAGATCTTTTTTTGAGATGGGGTGACCAGAACTACATGCAGTATTCAAGATGTGGGCACACCATAGATTTATATAGCGGCAATATGATATTTTCTGTCTTATTATCTATCACTGTCTTTATGATTCCCAACGTTCTGTTCGCTTTTTTGACTGCTGCTGCATATTGAGTGGATGTTTTCAGAGAACTATCCACAGTGACTCCAAAAGCTCTTTCTTGAGTGGTAACAGCTAACTTAGACCCCATCATTTTATATGTAGAGTTTGGAAAACATAATCCCATGTGCATTACGTTGTATTTTTCAAGAGTGAATTTCACCTGCCATTTTGTTGCCCAGACCCATGGGTCCGATACATGCCTATCACAACACATGGTGTACGACTTCCAGTGCCCTAACTGCCCCAATAACAACGGTGTGGGTGGAACCAGACAATCACTGCACTCTTGGATGAACTCTCCCATCACCTGTGGGTGAACACTTCTCACAAAGCGATCACTATATCCAACCTCTGAGTCCTCGTCCTCAAAGGAAACCTGCACAGCAGTTTCCAAAAGCACGCCTGGAACTTACATTCATCATTTTGCTAGACTCTAAAAACCACGGTCTTAATAAAGACACTGGATTTATGGCTTATTACAACAATCTGTAACCCCCTAAAGCCCTCTTTTTGTCCTATGACTACCGGGGTGTTAACGTGTTACTCCACCTCGAATGGTCCTTTAGAATATGTGCTAACTACTTATGCTAAACTATCTGTTCCACCTTCTGCTTAGCTGTGACACTGGGAGCACCTTTCCCAGACCTGAAGAAGAGCTCTGTGTAGCTTGAAAGCTTGTCTCTCTCACCAGCAGAAGTTGGTCCAATAAAAGATATTCCCTCACCCACCTTGTCTCTCTAATATCCGGGGACCGACATGGCTACAACAACACTGAATACATTTTGTTGCCCAGTCACCCAGGTTCGTGAGATCCCTTTGTAGCTCTGCACAGTCGGTTTTGGACTTAACTATCTTGAGTAGTTTTGTATCATCTACAAACTTTGCCACCTCACTGCCTACCCCTTTTTCCAGATCATTTATGAATATGTTGAATAGGACTGGGCCCAGTCCAGACCCCTGGGGGACAGCACTATTTCCCTCTCTCCATTCTGAAAACTGACTATGTATTCCTACCCTGTGTTTCCTGTCTTTTAACCAGTTACTGGTCCTGGAAAGAACCTTCCCTCTTATCCCATGACAGCTTCTTTTGCTTAAGAGCCTCTGGTGAGGGACCTTGTCAAAGGCTTTCTGAAAGTCCAAGTACACAATATCCACTGGCTCACCCTTATCCACATTTGCTGACCCCCTCAAAGAATTCTAATAGATTGGTGAGACGTGATTTCCCTTTACAAAACACCGTGTGAGGCCTTGGAGGGCCAAAGAGATGGGATTGGACATGATCATCTATGTGTGAAGAAAAATGTGTTCATCTATGTGTCTGATAATTCTGTTCTTTACTATAGTTTCAGCCAATTTGTCTGGTACTGAAGTTACTCTTACTGGCCTGTAATTGTCGGGATCGCCTCTGGAGCCTTTTTTAAAAATTGGCATCACATTAGCTATCCTCCAGTCATCTGGTACAGGAGCTGATTTAAGGTCACATACCACAGTTAGTAGTTCTGCAATTTCCCATTTGCATTCTTTCAGAATTCTCGGGTGAATACCGTCTGGTCCTGGTGACTTTTCACTGTTTAATGTATCAATTGTTCCCAAACTTCCTTTACTGATATCTTAGTCTGGGACAGTTCCTCAGTTTTGTCACTTGAAAAGAATGGCTCAGGTGTGGGAAGCTCCCTCACATATTCTGCAATGAAGACGAATGCAGAGAATTCATTTAACTTCTCTGCAATGGCCTTGTCTTCCTTGAATGATTCTTTAGCGCCTTTATTGACCAGTGGTCTCACTGATTGTTGGACAGGCTTCCTGCTTTGGATGTACTTAATTTTTTTTCTTTTATTAGTTTTTGATTCTTTGTCTAGTTGCTCTTTAAATTCTTTTTTGGCCTGCCTAATTATACTCTTGAATTGCCAGAGTTTATGCTCCTTTCTATTTTCCTCAGTAGGCTTTGACTTCCAGTTTTTAAAGGATGCCTTTTTTGCTTCTAACCACTTCTTTTATTTTGTTGTTCAGCCATGATGGTGGTTTTTGGCCATTTTACTCATTTTTTAAAATTTGGGGTATGCAGTTAATTTGCGTCTCTATTATGGTGTTTTTAAAAAGTTTCCATGCAGCTTGCAGGCATTTCACTCTTGTGATTGTTCCTTTTAATTTCCATGTATCTAGTTTCCGTGTTGTTGTGTAGCTCCCCTTTTTTAAATTAAATGCTACTGTGTTGAGCTTCTTTGGTATTCCCCCACCCCCACCCCAGGGTGTTAAATTTAATTACATTATGAGTGCTATTGCCAAGTGGTTAGGCTATATTCACCTCTTGGACCCGGACCCTGTGCTCCACTTAGGACTAGATCAAGAATTGCCTCTCCCCTTGTGGATTCCAGGGCTAGCTGCTCCAAGAAGCAGTCATTTAAGGTGTCTAGAAATTGTATCTCTGCATCACATCCTGAGGTGACGTGTACCTAGTCAATATGGGGTTAGTTGTAATCGCCCATTATTATTGAGGTTTCTATTTTTATATCCTCGCTAGTTTCACTGAGCATTTCACAGTCACTATCACCATCCTGGTCGGGTGGTCGGTAGTATATTCCTACTTCTATTCTCTCATTATTTGAGCATGGAATTTCTAGCCATAGAGATTCTGTGGTACAGTTTGAGTAACTTAAGATTTTTTACTATATTTCCTCTATGCTTTCTTTTATGTACAGTGCCACTTCCCCAGCAGCGTGACCTCCTGTCATTCCGATATATTTTGACCCCTGGTATTACTGTCTCCCATTGATTGTGAATTACTGTGTCCCATTGATTATCAGTCTGTTTGCACAATGTTGTTTTTGAGTAGAGGTGAGCACTAAACAATGAAGACTTCAAGATTGGTAGGGGTTTTTGAATATATTTTCTTCAGAAATCTCCTAACTCAAAAATAGTTTGTCAGACAACCCCGCAAATCCACTGCTGGCCTTGAGTAAGCAGGTGAAGGATCATGCGGAAAGGAGCTTGAATCAGAAAGCTGGTGGGAAGGGTGTTCAAAACAAGGCTTGTCATGGAAACTTTTGCAAAACTTTAGAATGGATTGACTCTGGCTGGAGATTGTCAGACACTGTACTGCTATATACCGCCCGGCATTAGAACGCTGTCTGTCCAGCTGGCACCTGTGAACTCCACCTGACCTTCGGGAGGACCCATGCAGGAGCGATCAGTGCAATGATCTCAACCACAGCAGTTAGGCACGGAGCCTCTGTCTGATTGGTGGGGTGTTTGAAAATCCATTTTATATTGCAGCTGAAAAATCAGTTTCATCCCCTTCCTGCTCAGATAAGAGATTATTGTATAACCTGGGCTAACCCAATTTATTATAGAAAACAAGAGGGTGTGTTGTAATGTAGTGACCCCAGGTAACAGTAGTTTGTACATATTCACCAGCTGTAAATGGCTAGAATCACTCTGGCAGGATAGATCAATGGGGGTGTGTGCATGTGTGTGTATTAATTTTGATGGAATAAAGGGGCCCAAGGGTGTTGACATAACCCAGTCACGGAGCAATGTTAAAGAGTTTTTAACAACATTCCCGGTTTGGGACACAGAGACCTCAGCCTGCTTAGCACCGTGGCAAACGCACCCTGAAAAATCCTTTCAACCTTTTATTAAAGATACAGAAAAGAAGGAAAAAGAGTTATATCATTTGAAATGGAAAGTACGTCTTTCATTTTAAAATCATCACTTGTTCCCTTGCCCTTTAGCTGTGGAGAATTTATGAAGGAACGCCCATTCCCTCCACACCCCCTCTGGTCTGACACACCAATGTGAAGAACAGCTAGCCAAAGACTCAAAAAGTAACAGCAAATTTTTTTAAACTATGTCAGAAGAAGGAATCCTGCTAAATAACATGAGGGGGAAAGGAGTCCAGGAAAGCTGGCTGTATTTTAAAGAATCCTTATTGAGGTTGCAGGAACAAACCATCCCGATGTGTAGAAAGAATAGTAAATATGGCAGGCGACCAGCTTGGCTTAACAGTGAAATCCTTGCTGATCTTAAACGCAAAAAAGAAGCTTACAAGAAGTGGAAGATTGGACAAATGACCAGGGAGGAGTATAAAAATATTGCTCAGGCATGCAGGAGTGAAATCAGGAAGGCCAAATCACACTTGGAGTTGCAGCTAGCAAGAGATGTTAAGAGTAACAAGAAGGGTTTCTTCAGGTATGTTAGCAACAAGAAGAAAGTCAAGGAAAGTGTGGGCCCCTTACTGAATGAGGGAGGCAACCTAGTGACAGAGGATGTGGAAAAAGCTAATGTACTCAATGATTTTTTTGCATCTGTCTTCACAAAGAAGGTCAGCTCCCAGACTGCTGCACTGGGCAGCACAGTATGGGGAGAAGGTGACCAGCCTTCTGTGGAGAAAGAAGTAGTTCGGGACTATTTAGAAAAAGTGGACGAGCACAAGTCCATGGGGCCGGATGCGCTGCATCCGAGGGTGCTAAAGGGGTTGGCGGATGTGATTGCAGAGCCATTGGCCATTATCTTTGAAAACTCATGGCGATCGGGGGAGGACCCGGATGACTGGAAAAAGGCTAATGTAGTGCCCATCTTTAAAAAAGGAAGAAGGAGGATCCGGGGAACTACAGGCCAGTCAGCCTCACCTCAGTCCAGGGCCGGCTCTAGCGTTTTTGCTGCCCCAAGCAGCAAAAAAAAAAAAAAGAAAAGAAAAGAAAAGAAAAGAAAAAAAAGCCGCGATCACGATCAGTGGCAATTCAGCGGCAGCTCTACCGCCGCTTCATTCTACGGCAGCAATTTGGTGGCAGGTCATTCGCTCCAAGAGGGAGTGAGGGGCCCACTGCTGAATTGCCACCGAAGAGCCGGACGTGCCGCCCCTCTTCATTAGCCGCCCCAGGCACCTGCTTGCTACGCTGGTGCCTGGAGCTGGTGCTGCCTCAGTCCCTGGAAAAATCATGGAGCAGGTCCTCAAGGAATCAATTCTGAAGCACTTAGAGGAGAGGAAGGTGATCAGGAACAGTCAGCATGGATTCACCAAGGGCAAGTCATGCCTGACTAACCTAATTGCCTTCTATGAGGAGATAACTGGCTCTGTGGATGAGGGGAAAGCAGTGGACGTGTTATTCCTTGACTTTAGCAAAGCTTTTGATACGGTCTCCCACAGTATTCTTGCTGGCAAGTTAAAGAAGTATGGGCTGGATGAATGGACTATAAGGTGGATAGAAAACTGGCTAGATCGTCGGGCTCAATGGGTAGTGATCAATGGCTCCATGTCTAGTTGGCAGCCGGTATCAAGCGGAGTGCCCCAAGGGTTGGTCCTGGGGCTGGTTTTGTTCAATATCTTCATTAATGATCTGGAGGATGGCGTGGATTGCACCCTCAGCAAGTTTGCAGATGACACTAAACTGGGAGGAGTGGTAGATACGCTGGAGGGTAGGGATGGGATACAGAGGGACCTAGACAAATTAGAGGATTGGGCCAAAAGAAACCTGATGAGGTTCAACAAGGACAAGTGCAGAGTCCTGCACTTAGGATGGAAGAATCCCATGCACTGCTACATACTAGGGACTGAATGGTTAGGCAGCAGTTCTGCAGAAAAGGACCTAGGAGTTACAGTGGATGAGAAGCCGGATATGAATCATAGAATCATAGAATATCAGGGTTGGAAGGGACCTCAGGAGGTCATCTAGTCCAACCCCCTGCTCAAAGCAGGACCAATTCCCAACTAAATCATCCCAGCCAGGGCTTTGTCAAGCCTGACCTTAAAAACCTGTAAGGAAGAAGATTCCACCACCTCCCTAGGCAACCTGTTCCAGTGGACAGTGAGCCCTTGTTGCCAAGACGGCTTACCGCATTTTGGGCTATATAAGTAGGGGCATTGCCAGCAGATTGAGGGACGTGACATTGGTGAGGCCTCATCTGGAGTACTGTGTCCAGTTTTGGGCCCCACACTACAAGAAGGATGTGGAAAAATTGGAGAGTCCAGCAGAGGGCAACAAAAATGATTAGGGGGCTGGAGCACATGATTTATGAGGAGAGGCTGAGGGAACTGGGATTGTTTAGTCTGCAGAAGAGAAGAATGAGGGGGGATTTGATAGCTGCTTTCAACTATCTGAAAGAGGGTTCCAAAGAGGATGGATCTAGACTGTTCTCAGTGGTACCAGATGACAGAACAAGGAGTAATGTTTTCAAGTTGCAGTGGGGGAGGTTTAGGTTGGATATCAGGAAACACTTTTTCACTAGGAGGGTGGTGAAGCATTGGAATGGGTTACCTGGGGAGGTGGTGGAATCTCCTTCCTTAGAGATTTTTAAGATCAGGCTTGACAAAGCCCTGGCTGGGATGATTTAGTTGGGAATTGGTCCCGCTGTGAGCAGGGGGTTGGACTAGATGACCTCCCGAGGTCCCTTCCAACCCTGATATTCTATGAGTCTATGATTCTATGATCGTGGAGAAGCTAAATGAATCCTTTGCATCTGTCTTCACTGCTGAGGATATGAGGGAGATTCTGAACCATTGGTTTTAGGTTACAAATCTGAGGAACTGCCCCAGATTGAGGTGTCATTAAAGGAGGTTTTGGAACAAGTTGATAAATTAAACAATAATAAGTCACCAGGATCAGATGGGATTCAGCCATGGGTTCTGAAGGCACTCACATGTGAAATTGCAGAACTGCTAACTCTAGTATGTAACCTATCACTTAAATCAGCTTCTGTACCAGATAACTGGAGGGTAGCTAATGTGACACCAATTTTAAAAAAAGGCTCCAGAGGTGGTCCTGTCAATTACAAGCCTAACTTCAGTACTGGGCAAATTGATTGAAACTATAATAAAGAACAGAATTATCAGATACATAGATTAACACAATTTGTTGGGGAAGAGTCAACATGGTGTTTTGTAAAGGACAATCTTGCCTCACCACTCTACTAGAATTCATTGAGGGGGTCAACAAGCATATGGACAAGGGTGATCCAGTGGATATAGTGTACGTGGACTTTCAGAAAGCCTTTGATAATGTCCCTCGCCAAAGGCTTTTGAGCAAAGTAAGCTGTCATGGGATAAGAGGGACAGTCCTCTCCTGGCTCAGTAACTGGTTAAAAGACAGGAAGCAAAGAGTAGGACTAAATGGTCAGTTTTCAGAATGGAGAGAGGTAAACAGTGCTGTCCTCCAGGGGTCTGTACTGGGCCCAGTGCTGTTCAATGTATTCATAAATGATCTGGACAAAGAGGTAAGCAGTGAGGTGACAAAATCTGCAGATGATATAAAACTACTCAAGATAGTAAAGTCTAAAGCGGACTGCAAAGAGTTATAAAAGGATCTCACAAAAATGGGCGATTGGGCAACAAAATGGCAGATTAAATTCAATGTTGATCAATGCAAAGTGATGCACATTGGAAAGCATAACCCCAACTATACATATAAAACGATGGGGTCTAAATTAGCTGTTACCACTCAAGAAAGATCTTGGCATCATTGTGGATAGTTCTCTGAAAACGTCCACTCAATGTGCAGCGTCAGTCAAAAAAGCAAACAGAGTGTTAAGAATCAGTAGAAAAAGGATACATAATAAAACAGAAAATATATATATATCTATATAAATCCACAGTACGCCCACATCTTGAATACTGCGTGCAGATCTGGTTGCCCCATCTCAAAAAAATATATTGGAATTGGAAAAGGTACAGAAAAGGGCAACAAAAATGTCTAGGGGTATGGAACAGCTTTTATATGAGGAGAGACTAATAAGACTGGGACTTTTCAGCTTGGAAAAGAGCCAACTAAGGGAGGATATGATAGAGGTCTATAAAATCATGACTGGTGTGGAGAAAGTAAATAAGGAAGAGTTATTTACTCCTTCTCATAACACAAGATGGGCGGGGATGGTGTCTATAGCCTCTGTTTGCCAGATGCTGTGAGTGGACAACAGAGGATGGATCACTTGATGATTATCTGTTTTTTTTCATTCCCTCTGAAGCACCTGGCATTGGCCACTGTCAGTAGAGAGGATACTGGGCTAGATGACCTTTGGTCTGACCCAGTCTGGCTGCTCTTATGTTCTTACCAAGTTTGGTTCATACATTTTCAGTCTCACACTGTTCTGGTTTACCCAGCATGATCTTAATACACTCTTTGAATGACAGCTGTAGGCCACTTTGGTCTAATTCAGTCTGTCTCCCTTTCGTACCTTTTCCCATAAACATTGATTGTTGTAGGTTCTTGCGACTTGTTACGTCTCGAGTGGTTCACAGTCAGGGCACAAACCCCAATTGGTTGTGTGTTCTAGACTTAGATTTCTCCAACCAAGTATCAAGTGTGAACTCAAGCACTAGAGCAGACTTACCATGGAGTCACAGACAGCCCCCTGTCTATCTTGCCACCCAGCTGAGCCTGCCGTTGTGACAGATGGTCCCTTACACCAAAAGTCACAACAATAGTCTGGTTACTCCCACTCACAAAGGACCAGTCACTTACCCCAGCCCAATTGTACCTCAGATCCCTCCCCAAAGACAACGCTTGTACCCAATCCTATAATAAACTAACTAAAGATTTATTAGCTGAGAAAAAGAACTGAGAGTTATTAACTAGGTTAAAGCAGGTAAACACACACACACACAAATGAGCTACAGTCTTAAGTTCCAAAAGGCAATAGAAACTGCTGTGATGTGCAAGCTTTCTATGCCCTCTAGAGCGAACCCAAGCTACGCAGTGTGGGGATCCCTGGCTTATGCTTAGAAATATTGCCCCCTCCGAATTCCACGCAGCATTGTGAGATCCAGTGTGTGGTCAGGCATTTTAATTCCTTCCCCCAGAGTTCCAGCTGATGGGACGAGCTCACACGCAGGTCCCCTCTTCATGGGTGGGTGGGGGGGAACAATTCACAGTCCTTGTCCTTTGATGTTTCACAACGGCTCATTTGGTTTCAGTGAGCATTCCTGTGGGCAGGAGCAGCTCGTTACACTAATTTAATGCTGCTATCCTGTTGGGAGAGTTACACAGTTACAGAGCTTTACAATGCAAACAGTCATTATAATTTTACACCGTGGGATACAGAGGTCACTACATGCAGCAGCCAACAAGTGTTTCCTCATGTCTAAACACTAAACATGTTTTTAGCAACATAACATCTGTTTTAACAATCCTGACTCACAGGTGAGCCAGACTGGCTCCGGCTACGCGCATGTCAGCGGTTGGTGAGGCCTGGGGCTTGGCACCTGGTCTGCCAGCATCACATTATGAACTGACACTCACTTGAGCTCATTTAGGGTAAATGTGTAGGTGCAGTTAGCACACCAGTGTCCCGTGGCTTGTCAGCAGGGCCTCGCTCAGGAACAACATCAGAGGAAAAAAATACCCCCTCACCCAGTGTCCAGCACAAGCCCACATGAGTCATACACCCGTAGGGTTACCAGATAGCAACTGTGAAAAAAACGGGACAGGGTGGGGGGTAATAGGTGCCTATATAAGAAAAAGTCCCAAAAAACTGGACTGTCCCTTTAAAAATGGGACATCTGGTCACCCTATACACCCGGCATGTCTTCCCAGTCAGTGTCACAGTGCAGTCCTCTGACTCTGGACACGTTCCCGGTGACACGCCTGACTGGAGCATGCTGAGAGCCATGTCTGCTGCTTTTAGTCACCTGCCTGGTAATATCGCACCCCTGGATTTCTTCGCCTTGCTAGGGGCACTGCACTGAGCTAGCCTCGCCGAGCATCACAGGGGCACCCTGCCCGCGGACTCAGCTCACTGCGGAGTGCTCCTCACACTCTGCCCCCATAGGTGCTGGCCCTAGAGGGGCTGGCGGGGCTGCGGCAGCCCCTGGCTTGAAGTGGTTTCCACCATGTCCAGGGTTTACAGTTTGGTTCAAGGGCTCTCATCCCCACACTGTACAAACTGTTCCAGCGCCCCTGCCGCCCCCCCGAGCAGCTGCCCTTTCCCCAAACAACGATTGGCACCACTGCCCCTGCCCCACATACCCCCAGCACCCCTCCCTCGTGCCCCCCAGTCCCTCAGGACTTACACCTTTAAACTCAGGAGATTTAAATACCCTCTATTTTGCTGTGACCTTTGACATCTGACCCCCGCCCCCGGCCAGGGGAGGGTGGAGGTGTGTGTGTGACAGCCCCCGTGCTGCCAGCTCGCTGGGTTTGCACCGGGAGGTGACTGTGGCCTCTGCAGGGACTCTCGTGGCTGCAGGACAGGACAGAGCTTCCGGCTTCCCTCTGTGCCGCAGCCTTAGTCATTAACTCTGTGCCCCCCCCACCTGCCCCTCCCTCACCCAGCAGGAACGAAGCACCTTCCCAGCCCCTCAGCAGTTCTGCCCCTGAGCCCCACACCTGCCCCTCCAGGGGCTCTTCATCCCTCCCCCCGCCCCAGGGCTGGTGCTGCATGGCAGGGGAGAGTAGGGGCAGAACTGAGGGAGCAGCTCGACCCCACGCTCATGGGGGGGGGGGGGGAGACGGGGTCAGACTGACCCATTGGGCACAGGAGGGAGCAGACTGGCAGGAAGGGGGAGAGGAGTGGGGCTGCCCTGAGGAGCTCCCCTCCCCCCAAATTCCTCTAGATCCTGGGTGGAGGGGGTGCTGCCTGCCTCCTGCAGCAGCGCTGATTGGCTGCCATCCCCACTGCCCCACCTCCTGGGGAAGAGCAGCCAATCAGAGGGGGTATCCCAGACAGGGCTGTAAGTTCAGTCATGTCAGAAGGGTGGGAGTCTCCTGCGACGATGATGTCATGGCAACTGCGGGGAGCCCGCCTTGGCAATGATGTCCTGGCAGACGGGATGAAGTCCATGGAGCTGATGATGTCATTGTGAGAGCTGGCTGTCCTGCCCCTCCCCCTCTGCAAAGACTCTCCAGGCTCCTCCCCATGGCCAGCCCCCTGCCCTGTGTGCCCCAGGCCCTGCCCCTCTGCAGGCAGGGGGAAGATGCTGTGGGGTCCCCTGGCCTGTTGGGGCCTTGCCCTCCCCTTCTGCTGTCTGGAGAGAGCAGCTGCAGCACCTTGTCCCTGGGCCACGCCCTGCGGGAGGGGAAGGGGGGGTCTGGTTCTGTTCGCCATCTGCAGGCCCCAGGGGCAGAATGCACAGCCCCTGGGGCTGCACGCACGTTCCCAACCCCACATCATATTTACCCTTATGTCCAGTTTAGGGGGGCAGAGCAGAAAGGAGAGCCTGCCCCTAAGGTCCAGGCCTATGCCCATGGCAGTCACGGGGGTTGGCTCTGATGGCAGTGGGGGCGCGGGAAAGGCCCATGCCCAAGAGCAATCGGAATAAGTATGACTCATGTCACTCAGCTGATCACTTATCACTGCTGAGCCGTGAGAGGAAGTGACCACCCCACCCCTCCAGCCTCGGCACCTACCTAGAGCCCTGCGCGGGACTAGTATAGTGCACTGCAGCGGGATTAAACAAAGTCCCACGCAGGGCTCTGCGCCAGCCCTTCTCAGCCCAGTGCGACCTTCGCGCTTCACCTGGGAGTGGAGTATTGACTTCATGTTCGTACACAGCACCAGGGCCTGGCAACAAGGGAGGCAAGAGGTGAGAAGCCAGTTACGCAGCTTTATTGTACTCAGCCCTGCCCACAGCATCTCCGGTGCTCTGTGCCCCCACCTGCTCACTGGCTCAGCCGACGATGGGCGGGGGGCGGGGAGCGTATTTAAGGGACTCGTGGTCTGTTCTGTCAGCACATTTGAGCCAGACCGGTGAGAGCAGCCACAGGGAGCGGCGTCTGTGTAACCGTCTCGTGCTGGTATCGTAGGCAGTTCTGTTTCGTAGCTGTAGTCTGCTTGCTAGGCTTGAAATAGTATTGCTCCTTGCAACACTTTCGCCAGCCATGGTGTGAATGTGTGTGTCTCAGTATGGGAGTCTGTGAGTGTGGGTGTGTGGGGGGTACGTGTGAGGGTGCATGCACCTAATACAATTATATAATTTAAAGATTCAAACGAAGGCAGTACAAGTGCTAATTGTATTGGAAGTTTGCAATTTGCTGTTTTTAGCAAAGGGCGTGGGTGGGGGGATTTTTTTTTTTTAAATTTGAGGCAAATAAAATAGTTTTGTTTGATTTCGGGGTGTTTTTTAATAAAAGCAAAGGAAATTGGGAAATGGGGGGCACCTAGATGCCATTCATGCACCCGAGGAGTTGGCGTTGCCCCCTTTGTGTCCCTAGCCCAGTGGTTAGGGTACCCACCTGGGAGACTTGCATTTGTTGTGGGTTTGCACCGGGTCTCTCCCCTCCCAGGTAGGGGCCATAACCCAAAGACTACTGGGCATAAGGGGACACCAGCCTGCCTCACTTTTGTGAAAGGCACCTCGGTCGCCTTGTCAATGGAGATCAAAAAATCAAACGCTTTTGTTTTGCACATGTCCAAATGAACCGTATCGACATTTCCAAGATGTTTTTTTCATCTGGAACAATTAGTCAGAATCGACAAATTCACTAATGTTCCCATCAACCGGAATCTGCATTTTTCAATGGAAAAACAGTTTTGGCTGAAACATTTTGCCCAGCTCGAGGCCTGACATCCGTACGTGCCACAGCTACTGAAATCAAAGGCAGCTGCACGCACGAGGGGCTTAAACGAAATGAAAAATGGTGGAACTTTGCCACTTTCCCTTTATTCCCACAGCTCATATGTTCGATCCCTTTCTCCCAGCCTTTGTCTGTCTAGTCTGTTTAGACCCTAAACTCTTTGGGGCAAACATTGTCTCTTAGACTGGGTCTGTGCAGTGCCTGGCACGGGCGGGGCACTCTTGGCTGGTGCCTGGGCACTGCTGAAATGCCAAATGACAATCATATCTCACCTATTCCATGTCTACAGCAGCAGAACCATTTCTGCCAGAGCCAGCCATGCAGTCAGATTTCTGAGATTAGATCAGAGGGGCGTTGGCATGACAGTGGCCCTGGGCGGTGCCATGTATGTACCAACCGGTGCCCACGGCTGTGCACAAACCACAATCTAGCCCAGAGCTGCTGGCTGTGGCGAGGCTGGTCTGGAGACGGCAGGGCTGCTAGCTGCTGCGCTGCAAGGAGCTTCAGGCACATGCTGCAAAGGGGCAATAGGAATGCCAGGCTGGCAGAGTGCGGTGGGCATTGCATGGCAGCAGTGCCAGGCTGCACGGGATTGGCAGCAGGGGCATTAACTGCATGACGCCAAGAGGGCTGGACACACGGTGCTGCTCAGATGGCTCCAGGCTGGTAGCTCAGAGC
>NW_023260518.1:132194-132770 GCF_013100865.1 Trachemys scripta elegans
CCCCCCGATTTCAGACTAGGGACACCTAGTTGGTTCAGAGAAGCATGTGTCCTTTTCATGGTCAGCACAGGACATGAGAAATCACTGTAGCTTGGAGTCCCAAGTAAGCACTGCACGTATAGCTAACAGGGAGCAGCTACAACCCCAGGCTAAATGGCTCCAAGGTCGTCATCTGCTGGAACCCAAAAGTGTCGTCAGGGCCGTCCAGACAGAAAGCACATCAGACTGTAACAACCACATGACCTTCCCTAGCTTCCCCGGCTTCAGCCCCCGCGATGGAACAGGCTGTGGGGGTCAGAACTGCACCAAAGGACCCCGCCCCCATTCGGCAAAACCAGACGGGGGATTTAACTGGCTGGGTAGTTCTTGGTGCTTCACAACAGACGTCAGCTCATTATTAAAGACACGTTCGCTGGGGATTAACTGTAGTGCAATGCAGCCGGGACATTTCCTTGGTCACTGTTTGGGGAAACAATCGGCCATTAAGGTTCAGCACCCAGTGTGCTGGGGAATGACAAGACGCTGCCCCGCCCAGGCCTGCGACAGCGCCCGACCCTGAATCATCCCCAGACAGCT
>NW_023260519.1:0-1894 GCF_013100865.1 Trachemys scripta elegans
ATAGGGCACACTGGCTGGGTGCAGTCACGCAGCACAGGCACCGCCACACTGCACCATGGGCCCTGTGCACAGGGAGGGCTGCAGCCTCAGGGAACACACTGGGGCAGAAACGGGCAGCAGGAGCAGGGTTAGGGGGTTTTTCGGTTCGGGGGATGGGGTTAGACTTTCCCTCCAAAGCTATTTTAGGGTCTGATCCTGCAAGCCCCTCATGGACCCAGTGCAGGATGGCTCCGGGCACCTCACCCAATCCAGTGTTGGTGTGTACAGCACCCTGGGCTGAAGCTGCATCCCACACACAGCGACTAGAAACGAGAGAGAGCCCATAGCAGCATGCAGAGCGCGAGCCGTAGGGACGGGACGGGGGTCTCTGAGCTGAGACGTGAAGCGAGGCAGAGCCAGCAAGGCTGGCCCAGAGGGCAGGAGCTGCAGGGACTCGGCTCTCGCACAGCAGAGGAGGCCGGAGGGAAGGGGAGAGAAGCTGCAGCAAGCCCACCGAGGGGTTCAAAACGAGGGCAGTTTGGCCATGGATCCTGAACCCAGAGAGGAGCGCGCGGAGGGGACTGGGATGGGCCGACAGGGCTCCAGGCACATGGGGGGTTTGGGCAGCACCATGTGGGCCCTGCTGGGCCGTGGGGCAGCCCCCAGAGAGGGCAGGTGTGGTACTCAAGCCCCAAGGAGCTGAAGGCTGGGAGGAGGTCTCGGTGGAGCACTGCACTACTAGACCGCCTCCATGGCGGGTCTGTGAGTGCTCTGCCGACCGGGGCCAGGCCGTGACACAAGGAACAGTCCATGTTTGCACAAACAGACAGCAGTGCGAATGGCTGGCTGGGCGGCAAGGGGAGCCGTGGGGCGGGGGAGGTGGCAGAGCTGTGTCTGGGGGGGATGCACCGCTGTCCCAGGAGAAGCAGGTTTGTCTGGGAGACACTGAGCTGCAGGAAGTGGAACAGAGAAGCAGGCCTGCGTGGCCAGGGCATGGGGGAGCAGCACGCAGCCCCTTTCCTTGCTGGACACTCAGCAGGGGCCAAGCAGCCGTTAGTGCTCGGTTCTAGCCCCCAGCGCAGGTAGCAGAGGGGCTGTCCGCTAATGTAGGGCTAGAACCGCACAGCAGAGACAGGACAGGATGGGACTCCTCCCCTAGGCTCCACCCCAGAGGCGGAAGGCCGGAGCGAAGGGGCTGGGCACGGGATGGCGGGTGCAGAGCACCCCCCAGAGGTGCAGGGGAAGCAGCTGCCCGAGAGCATTGACACACACTGCTCCTGATACCAACCCCTTCTACCCTCTGCCAGGAGGAGGAGCAGGGAGGGGAGAAGCTGCTGCTGTGAGCCGCACAGCTGGGCCAGGGCTGGTCCTATGACTATTAACAGCCCGGCAGGAAAGGGAGACATTGCAGGGGTGGCAGATCCCCCGAGGCAGAGCAGCCTGGCGAGACCCCCTTTGCAGTACGCGCTCAGTCCCCGGGTGAGGGGTCCCTGCCCAGCCCTGCGAGTGCCTCAGCAGCAGCGAGAGGGTGCCCAGGGTCCCTGCGGTCACTGTCAGGGCCACAGCGCCTTACCTGCATCTTCATGCCGTCGAGTCCCAGCCTGCGTGGAGAGAGAGCACATCACTGCAGCAGCCTGGGGAGCGTGGTGCTGTCCCCAACCTCCCGCAGCCCCCAGGCGTCTAACACTGCTGCTGGGGCACGGAGTACTGAGCTTCGGGGCAGCCTTGCAGCAGGTTCCCCGGGGGCCCTGGCCTGCCCCTTCCCAGCCTGACTGGGAGAACTGGAGCGAGTGGGACTCACTAATAAGGAGCCAGTGTCTGGAGCTGGCTGCTGATCAGTGCAAGACCCCCCCGTTCGCATGTCCCCTGCACAGAGCTCCCTGCTCGTGGGGCCTACGCAGCGTGGTGGCCCTGG
>NW_023260519.1:21804-72456 GCF_013100865.1 Trachemys scripta elegans
AGGGGTGAGGGGTGCAGGCTCTTGGAGGGAGTTTGGGTGCGGGGTGCGGGCTCTGGGCTGGGGCAGGGGGTTGGGGTGTGGGAAGAGGTGTGGGGTGCAGGCTTTGGGAGGGAGTTTGGGTGTGGGCTTTGGGCTGGCGCAGGGGGTTGGGGTGTGGGAGGGAGTTTGGGTGTGGGGTGCGGGCTCTGGGCAGGGGCAGGGGGTTGGGGTGTGGGAAGGGGTGAGGGGTGCGGACTCTGGGAGGGAGTTTGGGTGCGGGGTGTGGGCTCTGGGCTGGGGCAGGGGGGTTGGGGTGTGGGAGGGGGTGAGGGGTCAGGCTCTGGGAGGGAGTTTGGGTGCGGGCTCTGGGCTGGAGCAGGGGGTTCGGGTGTGGGAAGGGGTGAGGGGTGCAGGCTCTTGGAGGGAGTTTGGGTGCGGGGTGCGGGCTTTGGGCTGGCGCAGGGGGTTGGGGTGTGGGAAGGAGTGCGGGGTGCGGACTCTGGGAGAGAGTTTGGGTGGGTGCGGGCTCTGGGATGGGGCAGAGGGTTGGGGTGTGGGAGGGGCTGCACTTACCTTGGGCAGTGTGACTCCCAAAGCGATTGGCACACACACCCCTCTGGCAGTGGCTCCTAGGCAGGGGGCCAGGGGGTCTCTGCGCATCACTGCCCGCAGGCGCTGCCCCTGCAGTTCCCATTGGCCACAGTTCCTGGCTAATGGGAGCTGTGGAGTCAACGATTGGGGGGGGGCAATGCGCAGACCCTCCCCCCCCAGGGACCGCAGGGACATGCCGGCCGCTTCCGGGAGCGGAGGGAGGGAGGCAATGTGGGCAGGGAGCCGCCTTAGCTCTGCTGCTGGCATGTCTCTGCACGCCCCTTGGGGGGGAAGGGGGCAGCGGGTCTCCGTGCGTTGTCTGGGGTGGCGGCAGGGCGCAGAGCCGCTTCTCCCCGTCAGGGGCACACAGAGACGTGCCAGTAGCCGTCCGCTTCCGGGAGCGTGTGGGGCCACCGGGCACAGAATGCAGGCAGCCTGCCTGAGCCCTGCTGCGCCGCTGGCTGGGACTCGGGGCCAGGCTGTCAGATGAGATTTGTCCTGCATTTTGGGAGGACGTCCCCCTTGTCAGTGGGGGCCCGTGCCACCGCACTGGTCGTTTCATGGTAAATCTGCCTCTGGCCTGAGGCCTGTTAAAGATTTAGCCGGGATTAGGTAACATTTAACGATTAGTGTGTTTGCTCTTGGACAACTAGTGCAGTCAGCCCTGATCCCTGTCTTTACTCGTGTGAGCAATCCCATTAGTCTGAATAAGGCTTACCCCATAGATAAGTGGGGGAGGAGGGGAAGCCTGGGCCATTTACAGATGTGCTTTTTATCTTCTCTAGAGGAGTCAGCATTAACTCTGTTTCCTCAGGAAGAGTGCTCAGCTTTTGGGGAGAAACACCAGCGCTGAGTTGCTGGAGCCTGGAGCGAGGGTGCTGAGATTCATAGATTCATTTATCAATTCCATGGCCAGAAGGGACCATTGTGACCATCTAGTCCAAGAGTGGGCAAACTTTTTGGCCTGAGGGCCACATCGGGGAATAGAAATTGTATGGCGGGCCATGAATGCTCACAGAATTGGGGTTGGAGTGCGGGAGGGGGTGATGGCTCTGGTTAGGGGTGCAGGCTCTGGGGTGGGGCAGAGGATGAGGAGTTTGGGGTGTAGAGGGTGCTCTGGGCTGGGACCAAGGGATTCAGAGGGCAGGAGGTGGATCAGGGCTGGGGCAGGGGTGCGGGAAGGGATGCAGGTTCCAGCTGGGGGTGCGGGCTCTGAGGAGAGGCTGGGGACGAGAGG
The DNA here is from genome assembly GCF_013100865.1 of Trachemys scripta elegans. Classification (NCBI taxonomy): domain Eukaryota; kingdom Metazoa; phylum Chordata; order Testudines; family Emydidae; genus Trachemys; species Trachemys scripta. Next base: position 23,612 of record NW_023260519.1, read on the forward strand.
TTTGGGGTGCAGGAGGGTGCTCCGGTCTGGGATCGAGGGGTTTTGAGAGTGGGAGGGGGATCAGGGCTGGGGCAGGGGTTTGGGGCGTGGGGAGATGCTCACGGTTGCAGGATCCGAGCAGCGTTTACCTCAAGTGACTTCCGGAAGCAGTGGCATGTCCCTTCTCCGGCTCCTACGGAGCGCCGGAGGGGGCCATTGGAGCACATGGGAGCCGGAGTGGCGCCATGCCGTGGCTTCTGGGAGCCACATGGAGTGGCCCCCGACCCAGCGCCCCAGCCGGAGCGGGGCTGAGCTGCGTGGTGCGGTCCCGGACCCAGCGCCCCAACCAGAGCGGGGCTGAGCTGCGTGGTGCGGTCCCCGACCCAGCGCCCTGGCTGGAGCGCCAGAGCAGGGCAAGCCCCAGACCCCGCTCCCCAGCAGGAGCTCGCAGGCCAGCTTAAAACGGCTCACAGGCTGTATCTGGCTCACAGGTCGTAGTTTGCCCACCCTGGATCTAGTCAGACCTCCTGTACAGCACAGGCCAGAGACCTGCCCCACAATCATTGCTAGTGTAAGCGGGGGAATGGTCCCATTATTGTGGGGAACTTTCCTGGCTTCTGCACTACCCCGGTGAAATGGGCTAGCGGAAGGATCTGAGTCCTCGCTCCCACTCCCTTTACCCAGAGGCCTCCCTGCCCTCGAGGGCTCCCCTTCCACTCTCCTGGGGGGCAGAGTCCTTGCAACCCCTACAAGGCTGGGCCCAGGATACCTGAGAGGTTCAGCCCCTAATCTTGTTGTGGTCACTTAGGGCAGGGACTAGGGTGTCCCCACTCCAGGGTGCTCTCTGCACTGGGCACTTCCCTGGCCCACTGATCGTTACATACAGTTCAAAGCAAATACAATTTATTAAACAGCAATCCGGTTTTAAAAAATAAGGAAAACATGGGAAAGGTCAAAGGAAAACCCGTCACCCCGTTCTGTGGCACAGGGACACCACAACCAACGTCTCTGGAATGTCAGGGCAGTTCAGTCTGTTCCTCACACGGCCCAGGCCCCGGCTGTGCTGCAGGTCGGACACTTGTCCTGCCGTGGCCACACGCCCTCAGGCTCTAGGTGGCAGGACCGTTCTTCCCAGCGTCAGCCCCCCCTGTTGGGGTTACGATCCCCCTCCAAGTCTGGCCTGCAAGGCCTCTTGGCTGAGGGTTTCTCCCTGCACTGGGCCCGCTGCCCAGGGTCCCCCTCACTCAGCCCAGCTGCTCCCCACTCCTGGCTCCAGACTGCTCCAGTTCCACTCTGCCTCCAGCCCCGGGCTGCTTGTCTGGCCCCTCTGCCTCTGATTGCTGCACACACACAGGTCTGCTCCCAGCACAGGTCTGCTCTCTGGGCTGCTTCTGCGGCTCTGCTCCCAGCTCTGACCTGCTCCCTGGGCGGCTTCTCTGGTTGTTCTCTCTGGCCGGCACGACTCTGCTCCCCAGCTCAGCTCAGGCCCTGGCCCTGGCCCTGGCCCTGCTCTCTCCTTAGCTCAGCCCCACGCTGTCTGATCCAGGCAATTCCAGCTCACACAGAGGATGGGACACTCCTGACCTCCTGACTCCCTCATTGGCCTGCCTGCCATGTCAAGCAGGCTGACCTGGAGCATTGGCCTCTCCCCATTGCCCCTGGGTACTGTCAGTCTCAGGGTCCTGATTTCCCATCGACCCTTCCCCTTTCTTTTGGCACTGGGGGCTAGCCAACCAAAAACCCGCACTGAGTTTTAGTAAGGGACCAACATTTCCACTCTGCCCCATGGGTCCCAGGGAACAGCTCTGCCTCTCCGCTCGAGCCAGTACTCTAATCAGCACACCATTCTTCTTAGAGTGCCATGACGGGTCATCCTCCTGGTTCCTTCTCCTGGCAACAGTAGCTCTTTCAGATCACTAATGATGTTCATCCCTAGAATCCCTGGGACTCCTCCCACATAGCTTCCTTCAGAGGCTTTGTCTTTCAGGATGAAGTTGCATTTTCCTGGCAGTGTCTGGCCCATGTAGTCTATGTCTGCTTTGAGGCATCCCACCACTGGGATTGCCAGTCCATTAACTGCTGTTAGAGGTACAAACTGTGTGTTGTGCATGGTCAGCTTCTTGTCCTTCAGATATTTTTGAAAACGTGACTCAGTAATGGTGGTGATTTCTGAGCCAGTATCTAACAAACATCTGGTCTTCACCCCTGCTATACATACTTCAGCAGTTGGACAGTCTCCAAATGCTCGCGTACAGAAGTCGCTAGATATGCTGGCACTGCCCATGTTCCTCTCAACACTGTATGCAGAGTGATTTTCCACCAAGGACAGGCCTAGCAATCCTTCTGCCACTGCTTGGCCTTCTACAGTAGATGGACCACTCACTCCTGGTGCCCCATTGGTTTCGAGTGCCAGGGACTCTGCTCTCCTTCTCAGTGGACATTCTCGGCTAGTATGCACTGGACTTTCACAAGTGTAACAAATGTACCTTCCCAGCTCGTCCTTCAGTGGGGATCTCCGAGATCCTGGTGCCCTTGGTATTTTGGCATACTAATGGGATTTTTTTTCTTTCATCAACTAGGTCATCGCTTTCAGCATCTTTTCCTGTTGGACCGCTTTTTGGACAGCTTCGCTTAAACTTTCCAATGTTAACTGTGTTTGGGGCAGGGTCTTTTCCCAGCTGTTGCATTCACTAGGCCCCCACTTTGTGTACGGGGGTTAGGCTTGGCCGTCTCTTCCACAGGAACTTCCTGTTCTTCCGACCACATAATGGCAGCCTGCGTGAGTTCATGGAACTTCTCACCACTCTCTTCCTTCAACCTTCTTTTCATTTCATGGCGGAGGGAATCATCCTGGAGCCCCGGACCAACTGTTCTTTTAGAACCGTATCTGGGTCTGGAACTCGTCGAGGGTCTCGCTGCTCCACTTTGCTCATTCTTTCCTGGAGATCATACGCATACGCAGGGAGTTTCACCGGGCTCCTGCTTTCTCTCAAAGAACTCCTTTAGTTGGGTTCCAATAGGTACCTTGTCTCCATACACTTCTAGGAGGAGTACAAACACCTTTTCCACATCTTTCTTGTCTGTCATTGCCATGAACGTTACTGTGGCCCTGGCCTGGCCCTTGAGGTGTTCCTCTATGAAGTCCACATGATCTTCTTCAGGTACTCTTACAAGCAGAGCAGGCTTCACAGACTTGACCCTCTCCTCTACCATAATGTCTCCTGGTCTAGTCAGGAAGTCACCAAACTCTGTGACCTTCTACTCCCGTAGGACATAAATAGTAGGGGGTTTCTTAGCTTCTGATACCTGTTGGTCTATTACTGCCTTAGTCAGTGATAAGGCTTCTCTCTGTTCTGTTCTAACTTCTTGTAATGCCTCAGCTTGGTCTGATAATCTGCGCTGAAGTTCAGCAAACTGGGCACGTAGTTCTTCAATTCCAGCCATGGTAGGTTTCTCGACCAGGCCTGGACAGTGCTACCAGAACTCAAACAGTAAACCAATGGGGTGGACCCTATGGATAGGATCCTGTTTGTGACACCAATTATGTAAGCGGGGGAACGGTCCCGCTATTGTGGGGAACTTTCCTGGCTTATACACTACCCTGGTGAAATGGGCTAGCGAAAAGATCTGAGTTCTCGCTCCCACTCCATTTACCCAGAGGCCCGCGTGACCTCAAGGGCTCCCCTTCCACTCTCCTGGGGGGCAGAGTCCTCGTAACCCCAACAAGGCTGGGCCCAGGATACCTGGGAGGCTCCAGCCCCCTGAGGTCCGACTGGCCGTGTCCCAGAGCAGCAGGAACAGGAAGTTGCCTGACAATTGGGCTCTGCCCTGTTCTGGACTGTGTGCCTTGTGCTCTCTGCTGCCCATTCCTGCTGCCCCCCACCCCCAGCTCATTTTCCTGGCATCCTGATGCCTGGCATCTGCCTGGTGGTTCTGATCTCCAGACCCCTGCCTCTGACCAGTGATATCCTGACCCAGTTGACTCGTGAGTCCTGTCTCATGATTGCAGACTCTGACTACTAGGTAGGCAGGCTCCTTGAGACGATCCAATGAGTGACAGGGGGGAGGGGGTAGAGGAGCGAGTGATGGGGGTGGGACCTTTTGGGGGGGGGAAGAGATGGAGAAGGGGCCAGGGACTTGAGGGAAGAGGTGGGGCAGGGCCTTGGCGAGAAGAGGCAGAGCAAGGGGAGGGTCTTGGGGGGAAGTGGTGGGCCGGGAGTGGGACCCCGGGGGTTCAGTTATCAGCAATTATAAAGGCAACTCTTTTACCCTTTTTACATATTGGCACAACATTGGTTTTCTTCCAGTCTTCTAGAACTTCCTCAGTGTTCCAAAACTTATTGAAAATCAACAGCAGTGAGTTCCTCAGTCAGCTCTTTTCGAACTCTTGGATGCACATTCTCTGGAATGTCTGACTTTAGTAGTTGCCGTGTGACATTTCCCTGAAATGCTACTGGAAAGGAAAGAATGTTGTCATCATAGGATGAGATTACATCATCTGTTTTCCCCCCAAATACAGAACAGAAATATTTACTAAACACTTCGGTCTTCTTTAATCATCCATAATGCAAAATAAATAAATACATAAATACATAAATAAAAATTTTACCTTTGCCATGTAATAAGGACCAATACTGTTGTCAGGATTCTTTTTGTTCCTATGTATAATTAAATCCTTGTGTGTCTATGTCTAGGATTTGCTTGTCTCTGTCTAGGATTATGAGCATAGAATAAATTGTGAGCTATTGAAGAAAGCGTCTTCTATGGTTGATTTATCAGCAAAAAACAAACAAAAAAAGGGGGGGGGAGAAGAGAGCCTATGAACTGGGGTAGAATTTGTGTCTTTTTCTGTTGTAACAGAAACATATGTTTGTATTTTATTTGTCTTTTAGAACTACTGTTACGTGGGTAAATAAGTATTGGCTGCTCTTAATGAAACTGAATCAGACAACAGCCTGACAACAGAGACTGAAGCCCAGGTTATAACAGAACAAGACTTGCCCATTAATGTTCCAGGTACAAATGATCCGTGAGTGCAGGGGAGTCACTCCTGAGTGACACCAGCGTAACGGACAGTAGACTCAGGCCAGTAACTATAGGCCAGATGGGCTTCCCTGCCAAAAGTTTCCTCTTATTTGTTTAATTAAGAAACTCTCCTTCTATTGGCTGCAGTTTCGGGTAGTTAATGAGAAACCCTGGAGATTGGGAAAGGTCACTGGCTAGGCCGTATAAGGCTCTGCTCTTCTAGTTCCATTTCTGCAGCCGCACAGGTCAGAGCAAACACCCAGCATTACATACACTGAACAACCCAGTGCGGCCAGGCCAAGGCACTCCCCTGGCAGGAACGAAAGCAGCACGATGTCCAAACTGGTGGAGTGTGTCCCCAACTTTTCCGAGGGCAATAACAAAGAGGTAAGGGGCCGTGTGACTCGCTTTGTGGAGATAAACTGTGTGCAAGGGCCTTGGCTTGTTTGCTTTTCACCTGCCCTGGGTGCTGCTTTGTGTTGATTGCCTCTGGGCCGAATCGATGGAGTTTGGGCCGGAGTTAATGCTTGTAACTTGTCCTCAGATGACAGCTCCTCCGGCACGTATCAGCGTGGCCCCCAGAGTGCACGGCCCAATGACCTCACCTCCCCCGGCGCCTCTCAAATGCTCCCATGGGAATCTGGGGTGAGACTCCCTGAGCTCCAGGGGCGGGGAGCAGGCCCTGCGGTGTGCATGTCACAGCCATTTGCTCCAGATCACCTGTGGGGAGACTCGCGGCTGTGGCTTGGGTCCCACATCGTCCGAGCTGGGGCTGAGCGAGGATGCCATCCCATACCCCCTCCCCCGGAGCGCTCCTGGCTGGAGCAGGCTAGTTTCCCCAGTGCCATGAGACCATCCAGCTCCAGGGGCTTTGGCACTGAGCAGCCTCGCTCCGGTTCTCCAGTGGGGGCAGGCTTGGGTGCTTGCCATGCCCTGCCCTTGCTCATTGCTGTTGTTAGAGGTTTCCTTCGCCCGGCCAGCGCTGGAAAGGCCCAAGGCCAAGCTCACTGCCCCGCTCTTCCCGAAGAACAGCAGCTGGAATCCCCGCTCCCTCCTGCTGCCCTCTGGTCCCGGCGCAGCGCTGCGCCTCCTCCCCGAAGCTCCCACCGTTACTTACAGGTGGGCCAGGGAGCACCGGCACTTCCCATTATAAGACCCCGATTCAGTTGCTTATAAGTTTGCCAAACTTTAACCATTTGAGCTGAAATTTTCCATGTTGTCCTCAGCCTGATCTTCAGTTTGACTTTACATTTCACCCCGAACAGTTCAGTCGTTTCTGAGAAAATGGTCAGGGAAAAATACATCGGTTTGCCCATGTTAAAATATTCTGACCCCCTTTCTTATGAGACGCTCCAGAGCCCCCGTGCTTGGAGAAGGCACTGGAAACATGACGTTCCCGGCCGTTGTGTCCGGGAGGTGCCTCTGCAATACCTCTAAAAATCCACCCCGATTTGGCCACCTCACAAGTTCCTGAAAAATCAGTTTGCGCACATGCAGCCTGAGTTCTAATGCGCTGCCGAGTCTGTCTGCACTGAGCATGCTCCACCCAGGGCTGGGCAGCCGTTTGAGGAGGAGACTGGGACACGGAGCTGGGCAGGGCACTGAGGCGGGATGGGGAAGCCAAGGAGACAGCCTGGGATGGGGAGCCAGCGTGTGTGGAAGTGACTGGAGAGCTAGAGCTTGCACAAAGGGCTGGAAGAGGGAGAGCGGAGGAGTGGAGGCTGGAACTGGCAAGGGGAGGAGAATTGGACTGGGATGAGGAGCCAGGTGTGGGGAAGAGGCAGGACTGGGACAAGGACAGGTTTCAGTGGATGGGGAAGAAGGGTCTGTGACCTCTAGAAAACATGTCCCCCCTCCCCCCCCCCCCCCCCCACCTCCCCGAGCCTGGGATCTCTGAGTCTCACCCTTCCTCTGCTGCCAGCAAAAATCTGTGAAACCCACTGGGTGTCTCTCCCCCACAGTGCTCCCCTGGGAACCGAAAGAAGCAGGAGTCTGGTGGAAAAAATAGCATGTGATCATGTCATTGAAGGCGGTGCAATCCTGCGTGTGCACCAGGGGGCTCTGTTAATGGTCCACAGGCAACCTTGTTTCTGGCATTTCCAAACTTTTGAGTGTTTGACTTTGCAGCATTAGCATTTTTAGCATAGCTTTTGTGTGTAATTCTGATGTGTATTTGGAGGTGTATAAAAGGGGCATCAGGCCATTGCACTAGGTGCCCCCACCATAAAGTTCAAAACCAGAAATAAAACTGTCAGCAGAAGACAAAAAAATATTGCTCAGGCATGCAGGAGTGAAATCAGGAAGGCCAAATCACACTTGGAGTTGTAGCTAGCAAGAGATGTTAAGAGTAATAAGAAGGGTTTCTTCAGGTATGTTAGCAACAAGAAGAAAGTCAAGGAAAGTGTGGGCCCCTTACTGAATGAGGGAGGCAACCTAGTGACAGAGGATGCGGAAAAAGCTAATGTACTCAATGCTTTTTTTGCCTCTGTCTTCACGAACAAGATCAGCTCCCAGACTGCTGCACTGGGCAGCACAATATGGGGAGGAGGTGACCAGTCCTCTGTGGAGAAAGAAGTGGTTCAGGACTATTTAGAAAAACTGGACGAGCACAAGTCCATGGGGCCGGATGCGCTGCATCCGAGGGTGCTAAAGAAGTTGGTGGATGTGACTGCAGAGCCATTATCTTTGAACAACAAGGGTATTGAATACTGAATTATCTCATACACTGACATAAAAATGTATGTGTCACGGACTCTCCGGCCCGGTGCTCTCTCGGTGCCGTACAGTTCCCGGGAGTAACCCCCTTCAGTGTGACATCCTTTCGTGAAGGTTGCACTCTCTGGGGTTAGGCCCTCTGGTCCCGTTGCCTCCCAGGACCGCACCTCTGAGCCTTCAGGACGCCTGTCTCTCACCATGGGCCACCTCAGGGAGTTCACTCACTCTGGACCCTCAGGGCCTGCTCCCAGAGGGAGCAATGCCACCACAATCTCTAGCCTGCCTAAATCAGAGGGGTTTATTGTATGTCTGGAACACAGCACAGACAGTTCTCAGGGCCTCGAGCACGGAAAGTCTCAGCACAGTCCTGCCTCAGCGCAGGGGACTGGACTAGATGACCTCTCAAGGTCCCTTCGGGTCCTACATTGCTCTGATTACGCTGAGCAGCTACTTTTCAGTCCCCGGTGCAGGCTGTGATTTGGAGCTGGAGGGTGATGTTAGTGCTTTGAACATGAATGATTCCTCTGCGAGCCAAAGTTTGGCTCTCGGCTCACTTTTGGGTGTGCATTTGAAGCATTAACAAACCCAGCCACGTCTCGGCTCCTTTCTTTAGAGACTCCATGCTGGCCTGCCTATTGAGAGGAAGCGTTAATGGGCCTGGCGGAGCCCCCTTCTTCGGCTTGCTCTCTTGCAGGTGATCGATGCCATCGGCGAGGCCATCTCTCAGACACCGGGGTGCGTCCTGCTGGATGTGGACGCCGGCCCGTCCACCAATCGGACGGTCTACACCTTTGTGGGGAGTCCAGACGCCGTCGTCGAGGGGGCTCTGCGTGCAGCCAGAGTGGCTTTTCAGCTCATTGACATGGGCAAGCACAGAGGTGATCAGAGTGGTGGTGGGGCAGGAGTAGGTGCTGCGTGGCGGGGCCCAGGGGAGTGAGCTGTGGCACAGCCTACTGCCGAAGGTCTCCGCTGTCAGGTCCAGCATGGATCTGGCTGAGGTGATTTGCCAGAGCCAACACAGAGCAGCAACTTCAGGCCCAAACCGGAGCAGCCATGAGGGCGGGCTGTGCTCGAGTCACGGGATCTCCCTGGGAGCACTACTCAGATTGCTATTGGACGGCTCTCCTTCTCCGGTCTCATGACGTTAAGGGTTTTTCCTCCCTGTGATCTACAATGGAAGCTGAGCGGCAGCTGTTAGGGGAGCCGTGCGCTCCCGGCCGCTGGAGCTACATTGCACAAACACAAAGGGCAGTCACTTTTCAAACGGAGCCTCCCCATGTCCTGTGGGAGGCCAACCAATCTACCCAGGCAGGTGCAGGCTGTGATAGGAGCAGAGATTCCACATCTCCCTCTGACGACCCTGAACTTGTGGTCGTTTTCTTTTTGGCTGGAATAAACAAGGCGGACGGTTGAGCAAATACAGTGTAATTGGTTAGTCCTGTGACGTCAATGGCCCTGACGCAGGAGGGGAGTTAGTCTAGTCCTGAGATCATAAGGAATCAATAAATAAAGTCCGGCCACCTCTAAACTGGCTCATCCTCTCCCCTTCCCCCCACGCTCCCCCACGCCCCTCCAGGCCTCTATGCACATCTCTGGAATGTTGCTTATCCTCTTCAAAAGATTTCGTGTGCTTCTTATAAACATAACACTTTGCTTTCCTAGGAGAACATCCTCGGATGGGTGCCCTGGATGTCTGTCCTTTTGTCCCAGTGAGGGATGTCACCATGGAAGAATGCATTCGCTGTGCCAGTCTGTTTGGGCAGCAATTGTCAGTGGAGCTGGGCGTGCCTGGTGAGTTGGTGATGGGGAGGGGAGAGAATTCTGTCTGTACACACCTCTTTTCTGACCCCTTCAGTAATTCCACCATCTCCCCCTGTGCTCACATTGACACAATACATTGTTCCGCTCCGATTCTGCACTGGGACTGTCCTGCCATGATAAAAACAAATAAACCCCTTTTAAAAGAGTTAACTTAGGCTAAAATGTCTGTCATTAAATTATCCCAGCAAGAGAACTGTATGAGCTTTGAAATCTGTCACACATGAGCAAGAAGGGCCAAGGTTTCCTAAAATATCACAAGTGATTTGGGGAGCCCAACTTGAGAGACAATTGAGAGAGTCTGATGTAGAGGCGGGCTGCTCAGCCCTTTCAGAAGCTCAGCTCCCTCGAAGAGTCTCAGGACTGGAGGCACCCAAAATCACTAGCCGCTTTTCAAATTTTAAGCCCTAATTAGTAGGCACTCTTGGGAGTACTAGTAAAAATGTATAGGCCCTGCTGAGAACCCTTCGTACGTTACCTCTGTTCTTGGTGGCAGGAAAGTGCCGAATCGTTAACTCGTGACTTGGCTAAGCAAATGAAGGAGAAGCTGGTTTCAGTGTATATTTGTGATTTCCAGGCCTACACAAACATAGTTATTGATTTAGAACCCGAGAACTTTTATCGCTTTCCGTATGTGTGATTTCACTGGGGGCCGAATGTGGTGTTCATTGCCTTGGTGCATTATGTTAGAGCTGGCCTGTATTTGAACACCTTGGGAGATATCCAGGGCTTTTCCCAGTTTCCGCACCCACACTAACATGCATGTGTTGGATGGCTCCAGGCCAGTGGTTCGTCACGTATGAATTTTCTCTTGCAGTGTACCTGTACGGAGAAGCAGCGCGGAAGGAGAGCAGGAAATCTCTGCCAGCAATCCGAGCTGGGGAATACGAAGCCCTCCCTGAAAAGGTTAGAGTCCTCATGATGTCTAGGAACGGCGGGGAGGGAGCGGCACGCTGCACATGGAACCAAAGGGGTGCTGCTCACATTAGAGTGAGGGAGCCTCCGTGGATGCTCTGGGCGTTTTCACTGTTACATTTACAGTCTGCCAGCTGGGCGTCACAATACAGTGTCGCCAACACTTGTGATTTTGCAATGAGTCTCCTGGTATTTGGTGTGTCTGTTAAAGCCCCAGCTCCTGGAAGCATCTGATGAGGTGAGACTCTTGGCTTTCATTTCCTAAACAAAGGAAGTTTCTAGCTCTCTTGGTTACAGAGAAAAACAAACATGTGACCTGAGTGCAGCCGAGGTCTGAGAAGCCAGAGGGCAAATAGAAAGGACCTGACATTTCTTATTCAGTCTTTTTATTTTTAAGTCTCATGATTTTTAAGGCCTCTCACCGTTTTGGGGGTCCCGACTCATGACTTTTAAAAGTTTGGGGCTGGCAATACTGACAGTAGTGTCCATATGGTGACTTTCTAGACGTGCGGCAAATGGGTGTTTGGAGGGCTGAGGTTGTCCTTCCTAGGCCATGCAGGAGTGGAGAGGAGTTTCTGGAGGTGCCCAGCGGAGCTGCTGCTGAGCTGATCCTGTTAATGCTGCTGAGATCGTGTTGTATTGTTAAGGTGTGTCGGGGCTTCTAGGGCCAGATTTTGACAAGGATTTAGGTGCCTAAAGATGCAGAAGCGCCTAATGGGATTTTCAAATGAGCCTAGGTGTCTTTGGTGCCTAAATACATGTAACAAGCTGAGCCCGAGAGCCTTGCAAAGGCAGGTGATTGGTTATTTTAAAAATTGAAATTAATGTAGAAAGTCAGTGAACTTGATAGGGCTGAAGTGCCTGGTCTTTTTGAGCATAAAAGAGGTTCTTAAAAGTGCTGGACCAGCCCTGGAGCAAGTGGAAGATCAGCTATTTCTTGTGATATTTCTAGCACTTTAGACCCCTAAGAAAGGGTGAAATCCCATGCTGAAAGCTGGTGATTAGTTACCTTTTCCAGAGCTAGTCTTGCCTAATTGCAGTACCTGGAATTGGCATTAGGGGACAGTGTAACGATTCTCATTAGGGGCTGGCTGTGCTTTGTTGGGACTCTTGATACAGTTCTTGAAGCAGTGAAAGCCCAGTTCCCACCCTGTGAATGGCCATGGCTGTGATATGTACAGTATAACCTCAGTGCAACAGGCATGTAATCGTGCCCTGTGGGTGTGCCGGATTCGGATTACAGCTGTGTGAATAAGGGATTTTTCAGTTTGCCAGCCATTCCGAAAAATTGGGTTGATCCCAAACCAATTTTTAAAAAAAATTATCAATGAATTGAATATATACACACACACACACGTGCGCGCGCGCACACACACACACACACACAGATCATTTTGGGCCAAACCAAACATTTTGTTCAACCTGAAACAAAACTTTTGTCTTTGCTCAGTTTCATCTGCTACTAACAAGTGGAGATGAATAAGCCACTTTTCCAAGTGGTGGTACAAGCTCTGAGCCTGATTCTTCCCTCTGACACCCCAGTTTCACCCAGGCATAACTGTCTTCATTCCAGTGGAGTTACATGGAGTAACACCTGGTGACGCATGCCACAGTGACCAAGAGATGTTCTGCTGGCAGTGCCTTCATTACCACTGTGCAAATAACCGCGTTTTTGGTTCGCTGACCAAACTGAAAAACTGGAGGGGAAATTTTGTTTAATTTTGAGTTTTATTCAAAGGTCTTCCACGTGGTACATCAACTCATCTAGATATTTGCCTAGTTTACAACAGGCTACAGAAAAAGCACTAATGAAGTTAGTACAAACTCAAATTTCAAACAGACAATGACTTGTTCATACTGTGCTCTATATACGATACACTGAAATGTAAATACAATGTTTATAATCCCGTCGATTTATTTCATAATGATGTGGTAAAAATGAGAACGTCAGTAATAGCGTGCTGGGTCACTTTTGTATTTTTATGTCTGATTCCGTTTTTAAGTGAGGTGAAACTTGGGGTAGGCAAAACAAATGAGGCTCCTGAAAGGGTACTGTAGTCTGGAAAGGTTGAGAGGCACTGGGCTAGATGGACCAGTGGTCTCACACAGTACAGCCGTTCTTCTTACTAGGTTCTTATGAATTTGTTTGTTTTTTTCTATACAAATTCGCTAAATATTTTGGTCAACCCAAATTGGAATTTTTCAGTGAAAAATGTATGTCTAACAATTTGTGGTACAATTGGCTTTACAAATCTCGCCCCTCAAGGCTGCGCCCCCTTCTGAGATGGGTCTAGTAAACCCAGGGGAGGAGTCTAACCCTGTGCCCAGTGAAGTCGTTGGCCAAACTCCTCCAGGAGCCAGGCTTGGCCCTGCCCCAGGACAGTGTTTTCCAGGGTGTGAGTGAAGGATTGTCTCTGTGCTGTGATGCTATCGCTGAGGTGCCCATTTATCGCCCAGGGCCAGGGTCTGAGCCCTATGCCCCCACATCCGCACAGCACCTCGCACAGCCAGAGGGCTGCCAGGATGCCTCAGCTCAGGCTCTGCCTCCCTGTGGGGGCATTTCTCCTCCTTTTGCAGTGCCCTCCTGCCTGGCACCAGCCAAGCTGGAGCCAGGATGATGGCACGAATGAGCAGGAGCTGGTGGGATCAGTGACTTGTTTCCAGAGAGCTGGGGAAGAAGGGAGACCCTGTGACAGGCCTCATCCCAACCCCCTCCCACACTCCAAACCCCTCAGCCCCAGCCCCAGCCCGGATCCCCCTCCTGCACCCAGAACCCCTTATTTCTGATCCCATCCTGGAGCCTGCACCCCCTCCCACACCCCAACCCCCTGCCGCAACCTGGTGAAAATGAGCAAGTGAGTGAGGGTGGGGGAGAGCGAGCGACAGAGGAAGGGGGAATGGAGTGAAAGGGGGTGGAGCCTCAGAGAAGGGGCGGGGCAGGGACGGGGCATCTGGGAAGATCAGGGCAAGCGTGTTCGGTTTTGTGCAATTAGAAATTTGGCAACCCTAGACCGGGCTCATCCCAACGACCCCCCCGCCTCCCGGCTGCCACAGGCCTCGTCCCAACCACCTCCCTGCCCTGCAGCTGCTACAGGCCTCATCCCAATGACCCCCCCGCCTCCCGGCTGCCACAGGCCTTGTCCCAACCACCTCCCTGCCCTGCAGCTGCTACAGGCCTCATCCCAATGACCCCACTGTCCCCCAGCTGCCACAGGCCTCATCCCAACAACCCCCATGGCCCTAGCTGCCACAGGCCTCATGCCAATGACGCCCCAGCCCCCTCCCCCGCTGCCACAGGCCTCATCCCAATGAACCCCTGGCCCCCCAGCTGCCAAAAGTCTCATCCCAACGGCCCCCCACCCCTCACTCGTGACAGGCCTCAAGCCAACGACCTCCCCACTCCCCAGATGCCACAGGCCTCATCCCTCCCCTCCTCCCCCGCAGCTGCCACAGGCCTCATCCCAACAACCCCCTCCCGCCAGCTGTGACAGGCCTCATCCGAATGATCTCCTGGCCCACAGCTTCTACAGGCCTCATCCCAGAAATGTCTCCTAGTTGTCTCAGGCCCTCCCTCAATCCTTCTCCCGTCTCCAACCAAGCCCCCTGGCTTCCTCCTCCAAAGTCAGTCTCTGACTCCCTGAAATCCCCTGGTCCTCAGTGGGAGAGCTGATATGGGACTCGATCAATACAGCTTTTGAGGACAGGTATATAATTACTGCCACTCAAGGCAGTGTTATGGAAATAGGTCATGTCAAACACACCTATTGTCGTTCTTTAAGGAGCTCACACGTTTGGTTGATGCAGGTAACAGTGTAGCTGTGGTAATACACACTGACTTTTGGAAGGCAGTTGACTTCGTACCACACAACACTGTTTAAAATTAGCACTCTGCAGCATCAATAGCGCCTGGTAGTGGATGAAGGACAGTCTAACGGATAGATCGCACAGGGTAGTTGTCAATGGGGAATCCCCATCAAATGGGGCAGTTCCCAGCGGGGTTACATTGGGATCGGCACTAGGCCTGATGCTGCTCAACATTTCCATCATTGAGCTGGAAGTAGATATAAAATCACTGCTAAGCAAATTGGCAGATGATACAAGGATTGGTGGAGTGGTAAATAGTGAGGACAAGGCAGTCATACCGCGTGATCTGATCACTTGGTAAGCTGGGCCCATTTAAATAAAATGCTTTTTAATACAGCCAAATAGAAAGTTGTATACATCTCTGAAGAAGGGATGCCGACAGGGTGGGGCGCTGTGACCTGGAGAGCCGTGATGCTGAAAGGAGGGTGGAAAGCAACTCAACGTGAGCTCCGGTGTGATGGTGATACAGAAAGGGCTAATGTGATCCTGGGATGTGTAGAGAGGGGAGTGTGGAGAAGTAGGGCCATGATTTACCTCTGTACATGACACTGGTGAGACAATGCTGGAATACTGTGCCCAGTTCTGGGGTCCCCGTTTTAAACAGGATGTTGGAAAATTGGAGAGGGTGCAGAGAAGAGCCACAAAAATGATCCGAGGCCTGAAGGAAATGCTGTACAGTGGGAGATTAATGAGCTCAGTCTGTTTAGCTTATCAAAAAGAAGACTGGGAGGTGACTTGATACCCAGTATCTTCATTAGGAGAAAATACTGGGTACTAAAGGGCTCTTTAGTCTAGCAGAGCAAGGCAGAGCAAACAGCAATGGCTGGAAGCTAAAACTAGACAAATGCAAAGGAGAAGTATGGCACCGATTGTTAACAATGAGGGTGATTAGCCATTGGAGCCAACCACCAAGGGAAGTGGTGGATTCTTCATCTCCTGATGTCTTCCACTCCAGACAGGATGCCTGTCGAAGAGATTGGCTTTAGCCAAGCACAAGTCATTGGGATCAATATAGGGGTAACTGCGGGACTTCTTTGCCCAGGTCACAAGAGATGATCTGATGGTCTCTTCTGGCCTTAAGCTCTATGGTCTGTGAATCAATGGCTCCCCATTCACTCTGGCTGCCCCATTCGCCAAGCGCCCCCTGCATCTCCCCAGTCCCCCGTCACTACCTTCTCCATGGTGTGAGGGATGGCTTGTACCTCCCCACCAGACCTGTCCCACGGCCCGGGGTGCCCAGAGGGAGTCAGCAATGGTTGGTTGCTGGTAAGACACGTGGCCCACGGAGCTGTACAGAACTTGGCAGCTCTGTGAGCTCCTGTTTTCATTTCCTAATAGTTTCTTAGCGTCTCCCATAGGGGCTGAATGTCTCTTGTTTGGTGTCAGCCAAGAGGGGGCGTTGGGAGAAATTTGAGGAAAGGTTAATAAAGCTGGTTGTGCTGGGTCATGGGGAGAAGAGGGTTCAGGAATTTCCCAGATGCTTTGTGTGCACTCAGAACACGTTCTTTTGGCTAGGCAGCCGGTGTGCTGCGCTGAAGCTGCTGCGGACTGTGCTCAGCGTGGTGGTTCCATTGTGACCTTGTCCTTCCTCTCCACCCCAGTCATTTGTTTGAACCAGACGTTGTTTTGCCTTGTGCTAAGATTGGGGCTCTTGGCTCCAGCGGAACACACACACTAACACACAATACTGGAGACTGGGCGTGGAATAGCGCTGAGTGAGGAATGCGCCATGTCTCCTGTGCTGATTCCCAAGAGCGACTGGATGGTCTCGAAACGATCTGCTCTAGCTCTGCCACAGGTCCCTGAACGTCCTGCCAGAATGATGGGCTGAGGTTCTCCAGCCTGCATTACACAGACTGGAGAGCCTAACGGCCATTTCTGGCTGGACGGTCTATGAATTCTGAATTAACTTGCAGCCAGCTCTCTGGAGTGACAAATAAACCCGGCTGACCTTAAACGATGAGGAGTTTCTTTTCAATGGATTTCGTTCCTTTCTTTCACTCTCTTCTAAGCTCACAAAGGCCGAGTGGGTTCCTGATTTTGGCTCCGCGTCCTTTGTTCCAAGATGGGGAGCCACAGTCACTGGTGCGCGTACATTCCTCATTGCGTACAACATCAACCTCCTGTGCACAAAGGAGCTGGCGCATCGGATTGCTCTCAACATCCGGGAGCAGGGCCGCGCGAAGGACCAGGTAAGCCCATTAAGTTCCTTATTCAGAATAATCAGGCTTCACTGGGAGAGGGCACTGGGTAACTAGAGCGTTGGCTCAAAAATAAACAAATGAATAAATCCCTCTCCCACCCACTCCTAATTCCACAATTCTCCGGATTTGTCCAATTTTGCTGTCCCAGAGGAAGGGAGACTGGTGCCAGTTTGCGTTACAGGCTACACCTGAATTGATCTGTACAAAAATTACAAACTGGGCTTGTACAGGTCTACTGCCCCTCTCAGCTATTTTCATGCTGCTGAATTATGGTTCTAGGGGAGGAGGAATTTAGGGTTCTTAGATCAGAGTAAACTGGGTAAATGCAACCTTTATTATAGCAACATTGGCTTGTTTGAGCAGGCAACAAATGACCTTTGAGGTGAAGAGGATATAAGGCTTTGATTAATGTAAGGTGGTTCCTATATTCCTTGACATATCTACCCATTTATAGTATATGATGGTGCTCTCTGGCTAAGGGCAGGCATGATGTCCCTGCAGGTGTGTACTTGGTTCCCGTTGGGGTGGTGTCTGTTGTTCTGTTTCATCAAACTCTGTACATGGGAGTGGAGTATCCCATGTTCTAAGTGTGTCAGTTGAGTCATCCCCCAGGGCCATCCCCGAGCCTTGTCTGAGGACCCATCTACTGTCCCTGGGAAAGAAGGGAAGCTGCTTATGACTCTTCCCAGCGCCCAGAGCTACTTTGCACTTTATAGAATTGCCTTGTCAATCTCTCATGTGACCCCATAGCCTGAGAGCAGCAGGGGTCACTTGCCAAAGTGGGGGCCCTGCTGAGCTCACAGACAGGAGAGATTTCAGGCTGGGCTCCCTTGTCTGACAGTGGGAAGCAAGTGCTCCAAAGGATGGGAGTGTATCTGAGCAGGCGATTAGAGGGATCCATCTGGAAGGAGATTGAGGGTGGGTTTCTGGGGCTGAGCAATGGGAGGCTGGATGCCAAGGCTGTCATCATAAATAAAACAGGATGTATTTGTTTGTTTGATTGATTTTTTGTTGGGAGGAACGTTACTGGTTTCTCTGGCCACGTTGCTTTCAGCATAAAACACGTGTTTGCTGGAGCTAGGCTGTGGATCTCTCTACCCTGCAATCAGAGGGGTCACTGCAGCATTTGAAGACAAACCCAAGCTTCCTTTGATCTAGATAGAGTGGGTACCAATAGCAGTGTAGCTGAGCAGCATGGGTTAGTCACTGATATACACACCCAGGGTCCCACGTGGCCTTTACAGTCTGTGATGCTGCAACTTCACTGCTATTGTTCACTAGCAAGATCAAAGCTGCCACATACTTCCTAGTGCAGTGTGGAAATACCCTCAGTCAGTCTGGCAGGAGAGCTTAAGGTCTTTGTTAGCATAGCATGTGAAAATGCACTGCGGAGTATTGTACTGGAATGCATAGTATGGGCAGAGCAGGCATAACATGGAACCACTGACCCCAAATTAAAAAATATAGTAAGAGAACCAAAAAAGTGCCACCATGGCTAAACAACAAAGTAAAAGAAGCAGTGAGTCTACCGAGGAAAATAGAAAGGAGCATAAACTCTGGCAAATGAAGTGCATAAATATAATTAGGAAGGCCAAAAAAGAATTTGAAGAACAGCTAGCCAAAGACTCAAAAAGTAATAGCAATTTTTTTTAAAAGTAAATGAGAAGTAGGAAGCCTGCTAAACAACCAGTGTGGCCATTGGATGATGGAGATGCTAAAGGAGCATTCAAGGACGATAAGGCCATTGCGGAGAAACTAAATGAATTCTTTGCATCAGTCTTCACGGCTGAGGATATGAGGGAGATTCTCAAACCTGAGCCATTCTGTTTAGGTGACAAATCTGAGGAACTGTCCCAGATTGAGGTATCATTAGAGGAGGTTTTGGACCAAATGGATAAACTAAACAGTAATAAGTCACCAGGACCAGATGGTATTCACCCAAGAGTTCTGAAGGAACTCAAATATGAAATTGCAGAACTACTAACTGTGGTATGTAACCTACCATTTAAATCAGTTTCTGTACGAAATGACTGGAGGATAGCTAATGTGATGCCAATTTTTAAAAAGGGCTCCAGAGATGATCCCGGCAATTACAGGCCGGTAAGCCTGTCTTCAGTACTGGGCAAACTGGTTGAAATGATAGTAAAGAACAAAATTGTCAGACACATAGATGAACATAATTTTTTGAGGGAAAGTCAACATGGGTTTTGTAAAGGGAAATCATGCCTCACCAATCTACTAGAATTTTTTGAGTGGGGTCAATAAGCATGTGGACAAAGGAGGATCCAGTGGATATAGTGAACTTAGATTTTCAGAAAGCCTTTGACAAGATCTCTCACCAAAGGCTCTTAAGCAAAGTAAGCTGTCATGGGATACAGGGAAGGTTCTCTTATGGATTGGTAACTGGTTAAAAATAAGAAACAAAGGGTAGGAATAAATGGTCAGTTTTCAGAATGGAGAGAGCTAAATAGTGGTGTCCCTCAGGGTCTGTATTGGGACCAGTGCTATTCAACATATTCATAAATGATCTGGAAAAAGGGGTAAACAGAGAGTGGCAAAATTTGTAGATGATATAAAACTACTCAGGATAGTTAAGACCCAGGCAGACTGTGAAGAGCTACAAAAGGATCTCTCAAAACTGGGTGACTGGGCAGAAACTGGCAGATGAAATTCAGTGTTGATATGTGCGAAGTAATGCATATTGGAAAACATAATCCCAACTATAGCTATAAAATGATGGGGGTTACCACTGTTACCACTCTAGTAAGAGATCTTGGAATCATTGTGGATAGTTCTCTGAAAACATCCACTCAATGTGAAGTGGCAGTCAAAAAAGTGAACAGAATGTTGAGAATCATTAAGAAAGGGATAGATAATATGACAGAAAACATCATATCACCTCTATATAAATCCATGGTATGCCCACATCTTGAATACTGCGTGCAGATGTGGTCGCCCCATCTCAAAAAAGATATATTGGACTTGGAAAAGGTTCAGAAAAGGGCAACAAAAATTATTAGGGGTATGGAACGGCTGCCGTATGAGGAGAGATTAATAAGACTGGGACTTTTCAGCTTGGAAAAGAGATAACTAGGAGGAGATGATAGAGGTCTATAAAATCATGATCGGTGTGGAGAAAGTAAATAAGGAAGTGTTATTTACTCCTCATAACACAAGAACTAGGGGTCACCGAATGAAATTAATAGGCAACAGATTTAAAACAAACAAAAGGAAGTATTTTTTCATACAACACGCTGTCAACCTGTGGAACTCCTTTCCATAGGATGTTGTGAAGGCCAAGACTATAACAGGATTCAAAAAAGAACTAGATAAGTTCATGGAGGATAGGCCCATTAATGGCTATTAGCAAGGAGGACATGGATGGTGTCCCTAGTCTCTGTTTGCGAGAAGCTGGGAATGGGTGACAGGGGATGGAGCATCTGTTCTGTTCATTCCCTCTGGGGCACCTGGCATTGGCTACTGCCAGAAGTCAGGATACTGGGCTAGATGAACCTTTGGTCTGACCCAGTATGGCCATTCTTATGTTGTTATGTTTTTATCTGTGCCCACAGTCTTTAGCCTGTAAGTTCCTCAGGGCAGGGACCTGCCATTTCTATTAGTATGCAAGGCCCCATGCAACCAATGGAGCAGAACAAATAACTAGAGGGGAGTCGGTAAGGGGCATAGTCCCACTCCATTAAATCTGTACAAGTAAATATGAAGGCAACTTTATCCATTATCAGTATGGACTCTTCTTCCTTCACAGTACAATATCTGGCTGCTGCTACTTCCGGATCATCAGCAAACCCGAATATTTACAGCTGTGGGCTAGTAACCTCCAGTTGTGTACCAGTCAGTTCCCCTCATCTGCAGAATGCTTTCTCTCTTGAAGGCTTATTCCCAGGGTTGAGTTGGCTCATCAGCCATCACAGCTCTGAAGTGTGTTGTTCTTTTCAGCCTGGGCGTTTGAAGAAGGTCCAAGGCATGGGCTGGTACTTGGATGAGGAGAATATTGCCCAGGTTTCTATAAACCTGCTGGACTTTGAAATCACTTCCCTCCACACGGTCTATGAGGAGGTCTGCAAAGACGCCCGGGTGAGTTGCACAGGTGCAATGCAAGTTTGAAGCAGCTTTAACCAGCGCAACCAGCCTCCTTCAGAGAAGTAAAATTCCAAAGTGCCCGTGGCTGGTGGAGGAAGAGAAAGTCCTCATGCCTATGCCATGAGAGCTTGTCTTGTAGGAGGGTGTGTGTGAATACACAGGGAGCCACAACCTACCCTCCATACTTAAGGCATTAAGGGAGCAGGAATGTGTTCCTCATGAGACGTGCCAGCTGCTGCACCGTCCCCTCCAGACTGGCTGTCACGTGGCGTGGGACAGCGGCATGTCCAAGTTTGCTGGCCTAGACTTAAGATCTATGAGCATATACAGGGAACACCCTGGACGCCAAGGTTATTTGTGGGGTCCCCTCTGCTTCTGTACCCTACCTTCAGTGCCTTTCGGGAGGGAGCCCAGATGGCCTCGTTTGGTGAGTTGCCAGCTATCCTCTCCTCCTCCCATGTTTTCAGGAGGCTGCTAAGTGGCATACACCTACTTCTTATCCCTTAGGGAGCCAGCCAGCCAGCCCACTCCCTCCCACCCATGTACGGCCTTCCATGGCATTTCCCCATAAGCACCAGGCACACTGGGATGTCTACCCCTCAGAGTGAGGGGCGTGGTGGCAGCAGGCCCCCGTGGTGACATTAAGGTCCCACTGCTGTAGAACTGGGGGAGGGGAGGCGAGCAGGTGACCAGCTGTGCAGATCCTATGTGCTGCGAATGGGAGTGAGGGGTCAGTTGGCTGGGCCCAAACAGCAGCAGGAAGGTCCAGCAAAGTGAGATCTCTGACTATGAGTCCCAGCCCCTAGAATGGGAAGGTCCTGCTCGAGTCCAGTGCACCCCTTGGTGCGGATCAGGAGTCGGGGGCAGTGGGAGAGGTGGCCAGACAGTGGGACTGTAATGCTAGAGGCCTGTTAAATGCTAGTCCTTGTTTGCAGGAGCTGAGCCTGCCCGTGGTGGGCTCCCAGCTGGTGGGGCTTGTCCCCAAGAAGGCCATGCTTGATGCAGCGGAGTATTACATTCAGAAAGAAAACCTCTTCATCCTGGAGGAGGAACAGAAAATCAGACTGGTAAGGCCAGCGTCCATTGACATCCCTGCTCAGAAATCTTTCCCTGGAAAGAACTGCAAATGATAGCAGCTGAGCTGGCAGCTTCTTGCCTGTGGAAGGGTGTGACGGGTTTCCCCAGGGTGCAACCTGGAACTGGGGTATTGCTGAGCCCTCTGACATACCAATCCGGGTGAGGCTGTGAAAAGCTTCAGACCGCTCCCGGTCCTGCAGTCCCACAAACATCTGCACAGGCAGGGACACACCCAGCTGCAGTTACATGAATGCTTCTCCTCAGCATTCATGAATTAACAATAGAGAGGTTCCAGACAGCTCCCCACCAGCTCCACTGCCTAGGACCCCAGAGCTGTACCGTCATGCCCTGGTCAAAGGCCTGACGAGGATAAGTTTATTACTCAGTCCTCCCCTCTCTCAGTGTGGAGAGGACCATGCACCAGTTTCTGTTCCTGAGCAGATTCCCCAAGCACTTCTAGCAAAACACACTGTTTTAGGTAAAAAATATAAAACAAATTTATTAACTACAGAAAGATAGATTTTAAGTGATTTATAAGTACTGAGTGTACAGATCAAAGCAAGTTACCTAAGAAATAAAACAAAAATGGAATCTAAGCTTTATAAACGAAATAGGTTTTGAATCAAGCAGTGTCTCACCCTGTTAGCTAGTACAAGCAGGTTACAGCTTTTACATACACAGGCTGGAATTCTTCTGTCCCACGAGGGACCTCCTTTCCCGTTCAGTCTTTGTTCCTAAGGTGTTTCCAGGTGTTCAGGTGCAAGGGGAGTGAGGCCAAGTGATGATGTCACTTCCCCTCTTTTATAGCTTCTTCCAGCTTGCTGGGAAGATCTTTGCTCATGACATGGGGATCTGCTCCCCTCTCCCCCTGCCCCTGGTCAAGCATCTTCCATTGCCCAGGTGATCCCTCTGGGAAACCTCCATTGTAAACAATTCCTGCGATAGTCCCTGGGTGTGTAGATTCATTCCCCTTAATGGGGCCATTAGTACTGTGTAGCTTCTTCATTGTTGTACCTGAAAGGCTGGTTGTGGGTGTTCCCGGCCTCACAACATATTTCAGCAACACACACATAGCAAAACTTCATAACTTCACATACAATGACAGCACATACAACCAAACAGGATATTAATGTTCAACAGATCAAGACTCACAAGACATACTTTGTACAAAACATATCCTAATTGTATGACAGTGGTCAATATGGGGGTGCCAGGGTGTTGTTTGGGGCACAGAGGGTCACCGAGGGTCAGGCAAAAAGCAATGGAGCAAAATCAGATCCGTCTTGTCCTTTCCCACCAGAGAATATGAAAGATTTGGAAGTTCCTATTTATTCCCTTGCTCAGAAACCAAACCAAGCCCCTGAGGCAGATAAAACTCCCAATGACATTCTGAAGAAGGACTTATTCCCGCGAATGAGACAGCATTCATTGGGGTAGGTTCCAAAGGGATGTTCAGTGACTTGAGAGGTTGGAGAAGTGCTGTGTGGGAAAGCAACCTGCTTAATGCCCTTAAGGAAACGATTTCTGTATGTATTGGGTTCATTAAAACCTACAGGAGCTTCCCAGAGCCTTACCCAAGTGGGAACTGTTTCCTTGGCCCATGGGATAATTCATTTCCCACGTGGTAGGTATGATGATGTATGGGTGCCCCTCAAAAAATAATATACAAAGGGAAAATGAATCAGCTTTGAGGGTTTTAAAGACACGATGCTGTATTTCAAATGCCATGCCACACTTCGTTAGAACCAAAAAGGACCAGTTCTGTTTAGCTTGATATCACACTTATAGTTAATGTCTTGCTAAGGCATTTTGAATAGGATGGGTGAAAAGCCCTAGATAAGAGTTAGTTAATTACGATGATGATGATGATGGTGACGGACAGCGTGGATGGATATCAGAACATACTCATGGCTGGAACCAATTGTAGGTTACTAGCTTTGATACTGTTCCTTGTAAAAACGTAACATTGATTTGTAGAAACGTGTACATGACCCAAGTGTCCCAAGTGAGGCCAGTCCTTTCTGGCTGGATAGTTACATCAAATCACTCGCTCAGAATTCCTGGTCATCCGATGAGCCTTGGAACTGAATATTCTCCCCCAGAAGTGAGCAAGGCTAATATGTCGACTCCGCCTTGATGAATTTCTCTTTCTTCATTTCAGGTAGTCAGCCGCCTGGGCCTGGATTCCTTGTCTCCATTTAACCCCCAGGAGCGCATTATTGAGTATGGCACCTTGTCCATTTTCTTTGTCACTCTCCTTGCTTGTACTACGCACGATGGAGGGAGCCCGGGTGCCTGCCCATGAGTCTCTGAGAATAGCTGTGGACTCAATTTGCGGTTGCTCTGTCAGACCCCAAAGTAGCACATTCTTTCTGGGATGCCATTAGGAACTGATTTGTATTCCTATAGGGCAGGCCTGCACAACTTGTAAAGCTGCGAGGGCCATATTACTCCAAAAAAAACAGCTGAGGGCCGAACCCCCCCCGGCCTTGCCGAAACCACCCCCCCCCAGTGCTACCCAGCCCCCCCGAAACACAACACCCCCCACAGTGCCGCCCGCCCCGTGGAAACAAACCCTCCTTCCCCAGCACCACTGGGGAAGGGGGGGAGGGATAGCTCAGTGATTTGAGCATTGGCCTGCTAAATCCAGGGTTGTGAGCTCAGTCCTTGAGGGGGCCACTTAGGGATCTGGGACAAAAATCAGTCCTTGGTCCTGCTAGTGAAGACAGGGGGCTGGACTCAATGACCTTTCAAGGTCCCTTCCAGTTCTAGGAGATAGGATATCTCCATTAATTTAAAAAACAGCAGTATTGAACCTTTGTAATATGTTATAGCGGGTTCCTAAGGTAGAATAATTAAGGTAAAAGAAAAATGTCTTTTTGCTAGAAGTAGAATAAGATCTTCCCCCCACTTTGTAATCAATTGCCCTGTTGAATGAATGTGGTAGGCATGGAAGGCAGCACCTACAGACAGCTGCAACCCTTGGAGAGGGGATGGGAGCCAGACCAGATCAGTAGACCAGGTCAGCCATCAAGTCACTGCTTGCTTCCTCACCCCCCGCCCCGCACCGCCGGCTCACCTGCACCTCCGCCACTGCCCGCCTGCTCGCCTCCTCATTCCCCACCCCCTCGGCTCACCTACTCACCCCCCGCCACTGCCCACTCGCCTCCTTGGCCCCCCTCCCTCACCCGCCGCTTGCCTACTCACCCCCCGCGGGCCACACAGTGAGCCCACCTACTCACCCCCCGCGGGCCCCACAGTGAGCCCACACGGGCCGCATGCGGCCCCTGGGACGCATGTTGTGCAGGCCTGCTATAGGGTTTAAAATGCTCCTGGCTGCCCAATGAAACGTTGATTTCAACATTTTTGATGGGAAAAAGTCGAAAAGAATCGCTTTGATTGTCTCATTTTGTTTCAATAACCCTGAAGTGTTTCATTTAGATAAGGTAAAAAGGTTTTGGTTCAACTTTATCACTTTAACTTTGTTTTGAATTTAAGGTTTTAATTAAATATAATGTATGTTACATTTAATATTTGACATATCTTAAAAATAAAATGAAACACTGTCAAAATGACACATTTTGACCTTATCGAAACAAAACAATCTGACTTTATTGAAATGAAACTTTTCATTTCCCAAATCAAACTTTTTCAGAATTTTGATTTCTGAAAAATTTTCAAAATTTTGGCTTTTTGTTCCAATTCAGAACATTTTTTTTTCAAAATGTCAGAATTTCCCATGGAACAGAAATTCCAGTTTCTGCCCAGTTCTAGTACTGGACAATGAACTGCTGGGTTTAAACTGCACCATCAGGAGCACCCAGGGTTTGCTTAGTAATCAGCATACCTGGTTTAACATGCCAGCTGCTCTCCCACCTGCCGATCGCAGTGCAGACACACCTGCAGGGTTGTATTCTGCTTCCCTTCACCATAGTATCTAGCACCTTCCATGTAAAGTCATTAGCAAGAGCAAAGTTCCTAGAGGACTTCCTGGAGTCTCTGGCTCATTGTGGAAGGGCTGTTTCCAAGAGGAAGGGTTTGCAGTGTTTCCTAGAGTTGGTCAGACTCCGAAGGTCTGTTCTGTAGCTGGATACCCTCCACTGGCCTCTCTCCCGCCCTCACCCACCACTGGCCATTGCAGGCTGAGCCCAGCCGGTGGCTCTCCTCTGAGAAGAGCAGCATGGCCATTCCCCGTGGGGTCGGGGAGGATGCCCTGGCAAGTGGCAGTGCCCAGTCCAATCTCTGCCCCTGAGAGCAGCTCCTCTCATTCCACGGCACTGCTGCCAGCTCCAGGATGCCTCTGCTCAGAGCAGTGGAGGGGATTTTTAAAGGGGAAGAGTAGGATTTTTGTGGGGATGGTTCATGCGTTGCAGGAGAGAGGAACGATCCCTTCCTGCCAGAAATGTCCCCACTAAGGCAGGGGTTCTCAAACTTTTGTACTGGTGACCCTTTTCATACAGAGAGCCTCTGAGTGCAACCCCCCCTTAGAAATTAAAAACATGTGTTTATATATTTAACACCATTATAAATGCTGGCGGTGAAAAAGCGGGGTTTCGGGTGGAGGCTGACAGCTCGCGAACCCCCCATCTAATAACCTTGTGACCCCCTGTGGGGTCATGACCCCCAGTTTGAGAACCTCTGCACCAAGGGCTCCCCCACGCAGGCCCTGGAATAAGCAGCTCTCCTTCAGGACAGGCTGCTGCTGGTTTCGATTTCCCAAACTGGGGTGGAGTTTCTCTCGGCAGATACAGCCCCCAAAGGCCCAGTGAATTCAATGCGGCTCCTGGCTGTGATGGTCAAGGCCTGAGGGTGCCACGCGGGACCCGGTTCAGGTTTCTGGTAAAGGAATTATCGGGGGCGTGCTGGGAAGAGCCGTAGGAGCATGGTTGGGGCTGCTCAGAGAGCCTGGCTTCCCTGCATTTGCTTGACACTAGCGGCCTGGACCGGGCTGAGCTCATCCTGATTTGCTGTTGGCAGGTACCTGGTGCAGAGTGGCCAGGCAGACGGAGGCTTGGTGTCCAAGTCACTCCACGCGTTCGTGCGTGCCGTTGGTGCGAGGTCAGCAGCTCCCGGGGGAGGATCGGTGTCTGCGGCAATGTCTGCTCTGGTAGGTTCACACTCGGCTCTCCTGTGATACAGCAGGGCGACGGCTTCGCAGCGGGGTGGAGAGCCTGTGCTGGGTGGGGTGGGAGCCCACTCTGAGTCAAACCCTGACACTGTCCACAAGTGAGTAGTAGGAGAAACTGTAGCCCGTCTGCCAGGGGGCATTGGCAGCAACAGGGGTTTCTCTTAACAATGCACCAGAACTGGCTCGAGCCCCCATCCAGAAAATTGCACACCGCCCCGGGTGACTCGAAGAGGCCATTCCTCCCCTCTCGCAAGCCCCGAGTCTTTCCCCTCGACACACATTTTCTTTTGTTATACGGAGGGATCACAGCACTAATTTAGGAAAACTCAGCAACAGTGATTCAAAAGGATGCAAACAATGAGTAAACACCCACCTGCATACCCTGGGCTGTGTATTTTGCCTCAGTTCCCCTCCCTGCAGTGTGAAAGTCCAGTGAATGAATGCCCCTTGAACACACTGCTGCCCTTTCCCCTCCACCGCACCCCCTTTCAGCTAGTTGTCTGAGGTCAGCCAAGTCCCAGAATTCTGGGGCGTGGTCACACGGTTCATCCCCCCCCCCTCCCCCCGGAAGGGGGATCGAGTACGGCCTCTGCAGCTGCTCACTTGCTGCTACTGTTGTCTCTGCTGCTTGCTGCCACCTTTGCCATGTTCACCGCTGTCTCTGCTGCCTCCACCCCTGCAGCCCCTCGCTGATCCCTCTAGCTGCTGTGCCATGTTCTGTGGTTCCTTCCCTTGGCCTGCTGCTCAGGGACTTCACAGCTAGTGGGGAACCGCCCTCCAGCTGCAGCCCCTGCGTTGTCTTTCACCACAGCACTGTCCCCACATCAGGTCAAAGGCTCCGCCCCTAAACCTGCTCATCAAGGATTTCACCTTGTGATCACCTGTTCCCATCCCCCTCTGACTTGGCTTTGGCATCACTACCTGTGCTTAGCATGTGAGGGTGACCCCCCCTCAAGTAGGGCATATTAACTGCTGTTTGCTGCCCTTTACTCATACAATAAGGAGAACAACATTTCATTACCCCATGTCCAACACTAAATCCAAAACAGCCAAAATCAATCACTTTGGCACCTCTGCAAACGTGGCCTGCTCCTGATGGCCGGGGAGAGCTCATTCAGACCCTGGTGTTCATCGCCTTTGACAAATAATTCCTTTGCATTTGGGCCAGTGTAGCCACCTGGCTGAGGTCACGGAGGAAGCCCCACAAGCCAGGCGCCCCCTTCCAGCATCTGTGGGGCAGTGCAGAGTGCACTCTGGGCCGGTGGGCTGCTTGGCAATGGCACGTGGCAAATCAGCCTCCTCGGTGGCCCAGTGAAAGCGATACGTGGCAACTGTTGGACTCACTCACCTTTACTTCCCTCTGCTCCTGGGATGGTCTCACTGCTGGCTTCACATTCAGCAATCTTCCGAGTAGCACTTCCTGGCTGGTTCTTTAGTGCCCAAGAATCCTCGTCCTTCCTGGGAGGGTCTCGCTGCACTCTCCCTGGGCAGGTCGGGGCTCTTTGCCCAGTGGCGGGCATGGTGGCGTGTGTGTCACGGGAGGAATGGCAATGGCAATCCGCTCGGGTTAATGTCTCTTGTTCTGGAGGAGAGCACGCGCATGGAGCTTTCGCCATGTCTCCTTGCAGGGGGCAGCTCTGGGCTGCATGGTGGGGCTGATGTCCTCCGGGAAGCGTCAGTTTGAGGCGCTGGAAGTGGTCATGAGGAAGCTGATCCCTCCGTTCCATCAGGCCATGAATGAGCTGATTGTCATGGTGGACACGGACTCGCTTGCTTTCAGCAGTTACATGGTGAGTGTGGTTTGTAAGCACTGCACAAGGTGCACGTCTCTCCATTTCTCACCCCTTTGTGTCTGCGGCCTGCTCGCAAGCCTGCTCTCTCTGGTCGTTCCCATAGCGTGTAATACTAATCACTGACGCTCAAGTAAAGCTGAGGACTCTCGGCAAAATGTTGGCTGCCTTGATAGTTGCCTGTGGTAGATTTCCTACTGAGCCCTGCTTAGGTGGAGGGCTGAGCTTGTCAGTGTCTCTTGTGCATAGACACGGTGACAGGTAGAGAGGACCCGATCCTCAGCTAATGGGAATCCCTGAAGCTCCATTGAGATCAGTGGGCCTGGGCAGATTTCAACCAGCTGAGGGCCTGGCCCCGAATTCTGAAATCAAACAATGCGATAAGCCAGAGTTCCGGAAAGGTGCATTGTATCTAACTAAGAACAGCTCCAAAGCCAAATGAATACAATAAACCGAATCCATCCGGATGCCATTCCAGTGACCTTACAGGATACATCAAAGGCGGATCCTAAAATCTCTCCCAGTGTAGCTGTCCTGTCTGTGCCGAGAGATCAGCTCCACGGATCAGGCTGTGAGGAGAGAGGCAAGCAAAGGACCCCGCCTGCACAGAGATCCGTCCAGGGCATAGCAGGGTAGAGACCCACGACAGAACGAACGAGCCCAAACCAGTTGAATGGGAGGGTGACGTGGGCCGGGACGAGGGGCAGAGAAAGCACTGCACGGCATTTGAGCCTGCCCCTTACAGATCCACAGCCTGCTTGAGCTCCGGTGCCCAGGGCTGCTCCCGGGGCCCTGCCCCCCTGGTTTTGCACTCTGGCTCCCCAGGATGGCATCGCAGGATCGCACTGTGCCATCCGTTCCCACGGGCGTTAGGCTGAGAGTCACAGCAAAGAGTGACCGGAAGAGGGACACACCAAGGAATGTCCTCACACGCCCAGTGGGACAGATTCCCTCTGGCACCAGCACTTGGCAGGCAGAAGAGCAAGGAGAAGGCAGCACCGGGGAGGCAGTTCTGTCTCCTTCATTCCAACACCGAGGGGCTGCCCCAGCCTTGATGTGACTAAGCAACCGCTGGGCAACTTTATTGTGCACCACAGGGCAGCGTCCTCAGTGGAGGGTGTCTGGCGGGTCACTTCCACCAGCGGTGTGATATGAACACACCACCCTGATGGGAACATTCCCCCTTCGGACCCATGCTGGGGTCAGGCATTAGGGAAGGAGGCTCAAGGAGCTGAACTTTATCTGGAATAGTTCTTCCATCTCCAGCATCCTCGGTCTGATGCCTGCTTGTTTGTTTCTCAACAGGACGCAATGAAGCTGCCTAAGAACACGCCTGAAGAGAGAGAAAAGTTTGTATTGTGTGAAGAGCTGAAACACTAACACTGGTGTTGATCCCCTGGGGTAGCCCATGATATCACTGGAATGAGCTGAAGGCCAATGGCCTGACCCAGAGCTACTGAAGTCAATGGATGGGCTCTCATTGGCTTCATTGGGCTATGGCTCAGGCCCTAATTTTGTGTGTGTGTGTGAGAGAGAGAGAGAGAGAGAGAGAGGAGATCCTCACACCATCCCGCAAAGCTAAAGTTTGGTTTTCCTCAGGCTTCTTATGGGAGCAGCAGGCTGAGTGAGTTGCCCTGAATGGCGGGCCTTTGGGTGGATTTTTTTGGACATTTGTCCGACATTCAATGTCTGTTAATCATTCTTTGTGTGTGCCCCATGTGCTTTGGAAAGGCATTTTGTTAACTCCTCACAGGGTGGATCACTTTTGGATGAGCAAATAGAACCTAAAACCAACGCATTTGCATGGTGCTTTGGCCGGCCCAGTGTCCATGGTGCGATATCACCTCTTCCCACAAGGTTTCCTTGCTTGCCTTTTGCAGTCAGGTTGACTGTGTGTCTTGCCGTTTGCAGGCGCACAGCTGCTATGCAGCAGGGGCTGAAGAAGGCTGTAGGTGTCCCCTTCTCGCTGGCAGAGAAAGTGAACGCCTTATGGCCCATGTTAAAAGAGATGGCTCAGTACGGGAACGTCGCCTGCAAATCAGATCTCCAGGTACTGGCCTAGGCACTGGCTGCAGGCTCAGAGTCTTTCGCGGCTCTTTAGGAAGTTTGGCCCTGGAGTGCAGAATGGAAGAAATCTGCCTGTGAGCACTGGGAGGACTTGTACAGATTCTCATTTATGTTGTTAGGAAGCAAAAGGTCTGTCGATCGCAGGTACTTGTATGACTCCCCTCAGCAGACTGTCTGAGCACGTACAATTCTCAGCTTCTCCCCGGAGGGTATTACCACCATGGTTCAGGTGGGGAACTCAGGTCTAGAGAGACTCAGTGACCTGCCCAAGAAATCTGTGGCTGAGCAGGGAACCGAGTCTAGGTCTCCCAAGTCCCAGGCAAGCGCCCTGCCCACTGGCCCATCCACTTCTCTGCCCAAGCAGTGGAAAAATCCTGGTGGTGGCCGTAACTTTTCTGACTTGCCATAGAAGTGCAGTGCCCCAGAGTCTGTCCCACATCCTCTGCTGTCTTGCACCACCAAGGTCCAGTGGACAGGCTGCCGGAATGAGAGGTGGAGGAATTGCCAGTGACTCATTGTGTGAGTTTGGGCAAGTCACTTCAGCCAACAGGTTCAAAGTTACCCACTGATTTTAGCTGCCTACATTTTTGGCAGGTTCTGATGGCCAAAACCAGTGGCACCTTTAGAAAATGTCGACTGTAGCGCTCTTTGCCTCAGTTTCCCCCGCCGTCAGAAGGGGACAATAATGCTTCCCCTCCTTTGAGATCTACAGGTGACAAGTGCCACCTCCTGGGAAGTTGGGAGTGTTGGTCTGAGAATCAGTATCTGGACACGATCCACTTCCTGGGCCAGGTCTTTGCGGGTGTAAAGGCCTCAGGCTGTTGAGGTTGGAGGAGCCGTGCCACTTTACAGCAGGGAAGGGGCAGCCGGGCCTACGTGAGCTATACAGGTAACTCCTCACACATCCCTTTAACACTTGCATTCAGGTGGCGGCTAAAGCGCTGGAAGCAGGAGTGTTTGGTGCCTATTTCAACGTGGTGACCAACCTGAAAGATATAACGGATGAAGCCTTCAGGAAGGAGGTAGGTCGCCCCTCCAGTCATCCCCGGGCCCTCGCTGGGGACACGCGGTCCTGAGGAGGCGTGATGTGTCTGAACCTTCACCGGCCCCTGGGCTGTCGCCCGGTGGGGGAGAGAGGTGTCAGGCGATTGCACTGCAGGCTAGAATTTACTCCCTGTGCCCCGGTTCATCCCTGCTCTGGGGGGAGCCCAGCATAGGGCCCCCTACTCTGAGGCCTAACCTTGTGTCTGGCTGCCGGTGTGTGGTAGTCCTTATGGCAGTCCAGGAATAGCTTGGATGTAGGAACAGGCCGTCTCTTGTCCCCAGCACCCACTCTCCTGCCCCCTGGCCTGCCCGGGAGCTCCTGCTGGGGGTTACAAAGCAGTTCTTTGCTCTGAAGGGGGAAGCAGCCCGCTTAGCCCCGTGTATGGCGTTCACACTGAGAGTCTGTCCCTCAGCCTCCCAGCGAGAGCCCAGGGAGTAATTCCCAGTGCCACGCCAGTGCAGTCTGGTCACTGCCTCTGCCCCCTGTAGGACACAGGCTCTTCCGCTGCTCCCCTCCCCTGCCCTCTCGGGAATTTAAAATAATGGGCAAGTTCAAGAGTGTGAGAGAAGCACAGTTAATACACTCCAACCAACCAACCTTGCACCATCCCAGTGAAACACCAGCCCCTTCTTAGAGCTGCCCCGCTCGGCTGTGTCGCTTGTGTGGCCTTCGGGCTGGGGCAGGGGGTTGGGGTGCAGGGCTGAAGACTCCAGCTGGGGGTGCGGGCTCTGGGGTGGGGGCAGGGTCTGGGGTGCAGGAGGGGGCTCAGGGCTGGGGTGCAGGCTCCAGGCAGCGCTTACCTCAGGTGGCTCCCAGGAAGCTGCCAACATCTCCCTCCAGCTCCTAAGCAGAGGCGCGATCACATGGCTCTCTGTGCTGCCCGCGCCTTCAGGCACTGCCCCCTGAGCTCCATTGGACGTGGTTCCTGGCCAATGGGAGCAGCTGAGCTGGCGCTGGGGGCAGGGGCAGCGCACAGAGCCCCCGTAGCTGTCCCTCCGTCTAGGAGCCAGAGGGAGATGCTGGCAGCTTCCTGGGAGTTGTACAGACCCGGGCAGGGAGCCTGCCTTAGCCCCACTGCGCCGACTGGAATTTTAACAGCCCGGTCAGTGGGGCTGACCGGAGCCGCCAGGGTCCCTTTTCGACCGGGCGTTCCAGTTGAAAACCAGACACCTGGCAACCCTACACGTAACTGACATGACTGCTGAGCTTGTCCTAAAGCACGGACCATTAACTGCCAGGGGAGCCTGCCGGGAGAGGCTGCTGGCCCATTCAGCTGTTACAATGGATTGGGTGGGAAGCTCCTCTTTGGCCTGTGGGCTCTCACTCCTCAGGCTGGGAGCGCGGGGCAGGCGCTGGAAATGTCGCTCACCTTGTGCCGCATCCACATCTGACAAGGGACCCCGCAAGGGACGAGGGGCCCTACGGTATATACACAGTGTAAGGGGGGAACCCCGGGACGGGGGCTGGGGAAGAGGAAACACTTCCGCTGTCCTTTCAGTGGGAAACGATTCGCTTTCTTTTTACACACAGATGCACGGCAGAGTCTCCAGCTTCTTGGCGGAGGCCCAGCAGAGCGCGGCGTTGGTGCTGGAGCTGCTAGAGAGCCGGGGGCAGTGAGAGAGGGGGGCACTCGTCGGCAGTTTTAGCACTGAGGCCTGGCTTGGCTGGGCCCTGCTGCCCAGAATACAAACCTGAAATGTTCTCGCTCCTCTTGTGGTCTCGTTAGGAGGTAGCTGCCCTTGCTCAGACAGACCGTGCTCTCTGGTCCCATAACGGGCCCACGGCTGCGGCCATCTGGCTCCGGTGCTGGCGCACCCAGTGCAGACTTCACCCATGGCCGGTGGCCAGGACTCTGGGTCAGTGCTTGTGGTGTGAAGGGACGACATCCATGGAGGGGAGCAGATCAGTGGGGAACTGGAAGCTGCCCCGAGGCTCCCTGTGGGGCGCCTTTCCCTCTGCCTACTGCCTGCCCTGCCCATCCCAACAGCATGGCTCCTATGCAGCGGCATTGCCCTGGGTTCTCCCTGCAGCACCAGCCTTCCCCCTGTTGCAGCTGTGGGGTGGATTTCCACCCGTTCCCCCATGGAGCAGGCAGCACAGAGTGGCTGTCCCCTGCCCTGCCCTGCCCCTTCCCACCCCATCCCGCACCCCAAAGCTGTGGAGTCTCCGTCATCTGCACAGGTGAGGGCTTGGAGGGCCAAAGAGATGGGACTGGGCAATGGCGCCACAGCTCTCCCCCTCCCTGCCTGGGGCCCGTCGGCCTGGTTTGCCTTCTGAAGGGGGAGGGGCTGCAGCAATGAGGCTGGGCTCCGGGGGAATAGGCTCATTTCTCCCCCTGTGACCTCATAGGCTGCATTTTAGGGCTTTTCCGGGGGGGAGAGTCTCCCATGCAGCACGTGGGCTCTGCCGTGCCAGGGCAGCGGCTCTAGCATTGGCAGAGGCCAGGTGGTATCTCTGGCTGTTCCCGTACACACGGGGCACCACCACCAATGTGGCCGGGATCCTCCTACGCGGGACGACCTTGGGTGCTTGGCTGGTGGGGAAAAGCCTGGCAGCACAACTCCAAAGAGCCAGACTGCCAGCGAGCCAGGGGCGACCAGCATGCAGAACCTCCACAGACGGGCTGATGCAACTCCTGGGGAACTGCTGGCTTTGCAGACAGGCCCTGTGGTCTGTTCGTGGGGCAAATCCATCCCACCATTGGAGCAATTTGGAAGGAAAACCTCATGCCCCCCCACTTACCCCTTCCATCAGGGCTTTCCACAGGAGAGAGTGATCCGACTCAGCACTTCCTGTCCCGGACAGCCCACGGCACCGGATCTCAGTGAGGACAAAGATAACACAGGCAGCCCTTGCCAATTGGGCATGGTCCGGTGACTGGTAGGAAGTTTTACAAAGAATGAAAAGCCTCCTCTCTTCTTTCAGCTTCTTGTAACTCAGAGCTGCCCGGTTGTCTGACAACAGCCAACTTCCCCCAAAGTTTGGGGAGGTGTTTTGAAGAAGGAAGAGCTGGGGACAATAACCACACATCCAATGGATACGCTTTCACTGCCTTAGCGATTTCGTTTCACTTTACTTTCCATAGACCCCTCGCTTTCATGGAGTTCGTCATGGTTGCAGATAACTTTGAAAAGAATGACCCAATGCACCATTGTGCTATAATGTAAGGCACTTACTTCAGAGTGGCCATACTGGGTCAGATCAATGGTCCATCTACCCCAGTATCCTGTCTTCTGGCAGTGGCCAATGCCAGGTGCTTCAGAGGGAATGAACAGAACAGGGAATTTATCGAGTGATCCACCCCCTATCATCCACTCCCAACTTCTGGCAGTCAGAGGTTTAGGGACACCCAGCGCATGGGGTTGTGTCACTGCTGCCCATCCTGGCTAGCAGCCATTGATGGACCCAACCTCTATGAACTTATCTAATTCTTTTTTGAATCCCATTATAGT
This sequence comes from Trachemys scripta elegans, assembly GCF_013100865.1. Taxonomy (NCBI): domain Eukaryota; kingdom Metazoa; phylum Chordata; order Testudines; family Emydidae; genus Trachemys; species Trachemys scripta. The sequence goes on from NW_023260519.1 coordinate 58,792, forward strand.
TCTGGCCTTCACAACATCCCCTGGCAACTGGTTCCACAGGTTGACTGTGCGTTGTGTGAAGAAATACCTCCTTGTGTTTGTTTTAAATCTCCTGCCTATTAATTTCATTGGGTGGCCCCTAGTTCTTTTGTTATGAGAAGGAGTAAATAACCCTCCTTATTCACTTTCTCCACACTAGTCACAATTTTATAGACCTCTATCATAATCCCTCTTACTCATCTCTTTTTCAACCTGAAATGTCACAGGCTTATTAATCTCTTCTCATATGGAAGCTGTTTATATCCCTAGTCATTTTTGTTGCCCTTCTCTGTACCTTTACCAATTCCAATAGATCTTTTTTTGAGATGGGGTGACCAGAACTACATGCAGTATTCAAGATGTGGGCACACCATAGATTTATATAGCGGCAATATGATATTTTCTGTCTTATTATCTATCACTGTCTTTATGATTCCCAACGTTCTGTTCGCTTTTTTGACTGCTGCTGCATATTGAGTGGATGTTTTCAGAGAACTATCCACAGTGACTCCAAAAGCTCTTTCTTGAGTGGTAACAGCTAACTTAGACCCCATCATTTTATATGTAGAGTTTGGAAAACATAATCCCATGTGCATTACGTTGTATTTTTCAAGAGTGAATTTCACCTGCCATTTTGTTGCCCAGACCCATGGGTCCGATACATGCCTATCACAACACATGGTGTACGACTTCCAGTGCCCTAACTGCCCCAATAACAACGGTGTGGGTGGAACCAGACAATCACTGCACTCTTGGATGAACTCTCCCATCACCTGTGGGTGAACACTTCTCACAAAGCGATCACTATATCCAACCTCTGAGTCCTCGTCCTCAAAGGAAACCTGCACAGCAGTTTCCAAAAGCACGCCTGGAACTTACATTCATCATTTTGCTAGACTCTAAAAACCACGGTCTTAATAAAGACACTGGATTTATGGCTTATTACAACAATCTGTAACCCCCTAAAGCCCTCTTTTTGTCCTATGACTACCGGGGTGTTAACGTGTTACTCCACCTCGAATGGTCCTTTAGAATATGTGCTAACTACTTATGCTAAACTATCTGTTCCACCTTCTGCTTAGCTGTGACACTGGGAGCACCTTTCCCAGACCTGAAGAAGAGCTCTGTGTAGCTTGAAAGCTTGTCTCTCTCACCAGCAGAAGTTGGTCCAATAAAAGATATTCCCTCACCCACCTTGTCTCTCTAATATCCGGGGACCGACATGGCTACAACAACACTGAATACATTTTGTTGCCCAGTCACCCAGGTTCGTGAGATCCCTTTGTAGCTCTGCACAGTCGGTTTTGGACTTAACTATCTTGAGTAGTTTTGTATCATCTACAAACTTTGCCACCTCACTGCCTACCCCTTTTTCCAGATCATTTATGAATATGTTGAATAGGACTGGGCCCAGTCCAGACCCCTGGGGGACAGCACTATTTCCCTCTCTCCATTCTGAAAACTGACTATGTATTCCTACCCTGTGTTTCCTGTCTTTTAACCAGTTACTGGTCCTGGAAAGAACCTTCCCTCTTATCCCATGACAGCTTCTTTTGCTTAAGAGCCTCTGGTGAGGGACCTTGTCAAAGGCTTTCTGAAAGTCCAAGTACACAATATCCACTGGCTCACCCTTATCCACATTTGCTGACCCCCTCAAAGAATTCTAATAGATTGGTGAGACGTGATTTCCCTTTACAAAACACCGTGTGAGGCCTTGGAGGGCCAAAGAGATGGGATTGGACATGATCATCTATGTGTGAAGAAAAATGTGTTCATCTATGTGTCTGATAATTCTGTTCTTTACTATAGTTTCAGCCAATTTGTCTGGTACTGAAGTTACTCTTACTGGCCTGTAATTGTCGGGATCGCCTCTGGAGCCTTTTTTAAAAATTGGCATCACATTAGCTATCCTCCAGTCATCTGGTACAGGAGCTGATTTAAGGTCACATACCACAGTTAGTAGTTCTGCAATTTCCCATTTGCATTCTTTCAGAATTCTCGGGTGAATACCGTCTGGTCCTGGTGACTTTTCACTGTTTAATGTATCAATTGTTCCCAAACTTCCTTTACTGATATCTTAGTCTGGGACAGTTCCTCAGTTTTGTCACTTGAAAAGAATGGCTCAGGTGTGGGAAGCTCCCTCACATATTCTGCAATGAAGACGAATGCAGAGAATTCATTTAACTTCTCTGCAATGGCCTTGTCTTCCTTGAATGATTCTTTAGCGCCTTTATTGACCAGTGGTCTCACTGATTGTTGGACAGGCTTCCTGCTTTGGATGTACTTAATTTTTTTTCTTTTATTAGTTTTTGATTCTTTGTCTAGTTGCTCTTTAAATTCTTTTTTGGCCTGCCTAATTATACTCTTGAATTGCCAGAGTTTATGCTCCTTTCTATTTTCCTCAGTAGGCTTTGACTTCCAGTTTTTAAAGGATGCCTTTTTTGCTTCTAACCACTTCTTTTATTTTGTTGTTCAGCCATGATGGTGGTTTTTGGCCATTTTACTCATTTTTTAAAATTTGGGGTATGCAGTTAATTTGCGTCTCTATTATGGTGTTTTTAAAAAGTTTCCATGCAGCTTGCAGGCATTTCACTCTTGTGATTGTTCCTTTTAATTTCCATGTATCTAGTTTCCGTGTTGTTGTGTAGCTCCCCTTTTTTAAATTAAATGCTACTGTGTTGAGCTTCTTTGGTATTCCCCCACCCCCACCCCAGGGTGTTAAATTTAATTACATTATGAGTGCTATTGCCAAGTGGTTAGGCTATATTCACCTCTTGGACCCGGACCCTGTGCTCCACTTAGGACTAGATCAAGAATTGCCTCTCCCCTTGTGGATTCCAGGGCTAGCTGCTCCAAGAAGCAGTCATTTAAGGTGTCTAGAAATTGTATCTCTGCATCACATCCTGAGGTGACGTGTACCTAGTCAATATGGGGTTAGTTGTAATCGCCCATTATTATTGAGGTTTCTATTTTTATATCCTCGCTAGTTTCACTGAGCATTTCACAGTCACTATCACCATCCTGGTCGGGTGGTCGGTAGTATATTCCTACTTCTATTCTCTCATTATTTGAGCATGGAATTTCTAGCCATAGAGATTCTGTGGTACAGTTTGAGTAACTTAAGATTTTTTACTATATTTCCTCTATGCTTTCTTTTATGTACAGTGCCACTTCCCCAGCAGCGTGACCTCCTGTCATTCCGATATATTTTGACCCCTGGTATTACTGTCTCCCATTGATTGTGAATTACTGTGTCCCATTGATTATCAGTCTGTTTGCACAATGTTGTTTTTGAGTAGAGGTGAGCACTAAACAATGAAGACTTCAAGATTGGTAGGGGTTTTTGAATATATTTTCTTCAGAAATCTCCTAACTCAAAAATAGTTTGTCAGACAACCCCGCAAATCCACTGCTGGCCTTGAGTAAGCAGGTGAAGGATCATGCGGAAAGGAGCTTGAATCAGAAAGCTGGTGGGAAGGGTGTTCAAAACAAGGCTTGTCATGGAAACTTTTGCAAAACTTTAGAATGGATTGACTCTGGCTGGAGATTGTCAGACACTGTACTGCTATATACCGCCCGGCATTAGAACGCTGTCTGTCCAGCTGGCACCTGTGAACTCCACCTGACCTTCGGGAGGACCCATGCAGGAGCGATCAGTGCAATGATCTCAACCACAGCAGTTAGGCACGGAGCCTCTGTCTGATTGGTGGGGTGTTTGAAAATCCATTTTATATTGCAGCTGAAAAATCAGTTTCATCCCCTTCCTGCTCAGATAAGAGATTATTGTATAACCTGGGCTAACCCAATTTATTATAGAAAACAAGAGGGTGTGTTGTAATGTAGTGACCCCAGGTAACAGTAGTTTGTACATATTCACCAGCTGTAAATGGCTAGAATCACTCTGGCAGGATAGATCAATGGGGGTGTGTGCATGTGTGTGTATTAATTTTGATGGAATAAAGGGGCCCAAGGGTGTTGACATAACCCAGTCACGGAGCAATGTTAAAGAGTTTTTAACAACATTCCCGGTTTGGGACACAGAGACCTCAGCCTGCTTAGCACCGTGGCAAACGCACCCTGAAAAATCCTTTCAACCTTTTATTAAAGATACAGAAAAGAAGGAAAAAGAGTTATATCATTTGAAATGGAAAGTACGTCTTTCATTTTAAAATCATCACTTGTTCCCTTGCCCTTTAGCTGTGGAGAATTTATGAAGGAACGCCCATTCCCTCCACACCCCCTCTGGTCTGACACACCAATGTGAAGAACAGCTAGCCAAAGACTCAAAAAGTAACAGCAAATTTTTTTAAACTATGTCAGAAGAAGGAATCCTGCTAAATAACATGAGGGGGAAAGGAGTCCAGGAAAGCTGGCTGTATTTTAAAGAATCCTTATTGAGGTTGCAGGAACAAACCATCCCGATGTGTAGAAAGAATAGTAAATATGGCAGGCGACCAGCTTGGCTTAACAGTGAAATCCTTGCTGATCTTAAACGCAAAAAAGAAGCTTACAAGAAGTGGAAGATTGGACAAATGACCAGGGAGGAGTATAAAAATATTGCTCAGGCATGCAGGAGTGAAATCAGGAAGGCCAAATCACACTTGGAGTTGCAGCTAGCAAGAGATGTTAAGAGTAACAAGAAGGGTTTCTTCAGGTATGTTAGCAACAAGAAGAAAGTCAAGGAAAGTGTGGGCCCCTTACTGAATGAGGGAGGCAACCTAGTGACAGAGGATGTGGAAAAAGCTAATGTACTCAATGATTTTTTTGCATCTGTCTTCACAAAGAAGGTCAGCTCCCAGACTGCTGCACTGGGCAGCACAGTATGGGGAGAAGGTGACCAGCCTTCTGTGGAGAAAGAAGTAGTTCGGGACTATTTAGAAAAAGTGGACGAGCACAAGTCCATGGGGCCGGATGCGCTGCATCCGAGGGTGCTAAAGGGGTTGGCGGATGTGATTGCAGAGCCATTGGCCATTATCTTTGAAAACTCATGGCGATCGGGGGAGGACCCGGATGACTGGAAAAAGGCTAATGTAGTGCCCATCTTTAAAAAAGGAAGAAGGAGGATCCGGGGAACTACAGGCCAGTCAGCCTCACCTCAGTCCAGGGCCGGCTCTAGCGTTTTTGCTGCCCCAAGCAGCAAAAAAAAAAAAAAGAAAAGAAAAGAAAAGAAAAGAAAAAAAAGCCGCGATCACGATCAGTGGCAATTCAGCGGCAGCTCTACCGCCGCTTCATTCTACGGCAGCAATTTGGTGGCAGGTCATTCGCTCCAAGAGGGAGTGAGGGGCCCACTGCTGAATTGCCACCGAAGAGCCGGACGTGCCGCCCCTCTTCATTAGCCGCCCCAGGCACCTGCTTGCTACGCTGGTGCCTGGAGCTGGTGCTGCCTCAGTCCCTGGAAAAATCATGGAGCAGGTCCTCAAGGAATCAATTCTGAAGCACTTAGAGGAGAGGAAGGTGATCAGGAACAGTCAGCATGGATTCACCAAGGGCAAGTCATGCCTGACTAACCTAATTGCCTTCTATGAGGAGATAACTGGCTCTGTGGATGAGGGGAAAGCAGTGGACGTGTTATTCCTTGACTTTAGCAAAGCTTTTGATACGGTCTCCCACAGTATTCTTGCTGGCAAGTTAAAGAAGTATGGGCTGGATGAATGGACTATAAGGTGGATAGAAAACTGGCTAGATCGTCGGGCTCAATGGGTAGTGATCAATGGCTCCATGTCTAGTTGGCAGCCGGTATCAAGCGGAGTGCCCCAAGGGTTGGTCCTGGGGCTGGTTTTGTTCAATATCTTCATTAATGATCTGGAGGATGGCGTGGATTGCACCCTCAGCAAGTTTGCAGATGACACTAAACTGGGAGGAGTGGTAGATACGCTGGAGGGTAGGGATGGGATACAGAGGGACCTAGACAAATTAGAGGATTGGGCCAAAAGAAACCTGATGAGGTTCAACAAGGACAAGTGCAGAGTCCTGCACTTAGGATGGAAGAATCCCATGCACTGCTACATACTAGGGACTGAATGGTTAGGCAGCAGTTCTGCAGAAAAGGACCTAGGAGTTACAGTGGATGAGAAGCCGGATATGAATCATAGAATCATAGAATATCAGGGTTGGAAGGGACCTCAGGAGGTCATCTAGTCCAACCCCCTGCTCAAAGCAGGACCAATTCCCAACTAAATCATCCCAGCCAGGGCTTTGTCAAGCCTGACCTTAAAAACCTGTAAGGAAGAAGATTCCACCACCTCCCTAGGCAACCTGTTCCAGTGGACAGTGAGCCCTTGTTGCCAAGACGGCTTACCGCATTTTGGGCTATATAAGTAGGGGCATTGCCAGCAGATTGAGGGACGTGACATTGGTGAGGCCTCATCTGGAGTACTGTGTCCAGTTTTGGGCCCCACACTACAAGAAGGATGTGGAAAAATTGGAGAGTCCAGCAGAGGGCAACAAAAATGATTAGGGGGCTGGAGCACATGATTTATGAGGAGAGGCTGAGGGAACTGGGATTGTTTAGTCTGCAGAAGAGAAGAATGAGGGGGGATTTGATAGCTGCTTTCAACTATCTGAAAGAGGGTTCCAAAGAGGATGGATCTAGACTGTTCTCAGTGGTACCAGATGACAGAACAAGGAGTAATGTTTTCAAGTTGCAGTGGGGGAGGTTTAGGTTGGATATCAGGAAACACTTTTTCACTAGGAGGGTGGTGAAGCATTGGAATGGGTTACCTGGGGAGGTGGTGGAATCTCCTTCCTTAGAGATTTTTAAGATCAGGCTTGACAAAGCCCTGGCTGGGATGATTTAGTTGGGAATTGGTCCCGCTGTGAGCAGGGGGTTGGACTAGATGACCTCCCGAGGTCCCTTCCAACCCTGATATTCTATGAGTCTATGATTCTATGATCGTGGAGAAGCTAAATGAATCCTTTGCATCTGTCTTCACTGCTGAGGATATGAGGGAGATTCTGAACCATTGGTTTTAGGTTACAAATCTGAGGAACTGCCCCAGATTGAGGTGTCATTAAAGGAGGTTTTGGAACAAGTTGATAAATTAAACAATAATAAGTCACCAGGATCAGATGGGATTCAGCCATGGGTTCTGAAGGCACTCACATGTGAAATTGCAGAACTGCTAACTCTAGTATGTAACCTATCACTTAAATCAGCTTCTGTACCAGATAACTGGAGGGTAGCTAATGTGACACCAATTTTAAAAAAAGGCTCCAGAGGTGGTCCTGTCAATTACAAGCCTAACTTCAGTACTGGGCAAATTGATTGAAACTATAATAAAGAACAGAATTATCAGATACATAGATTAACACAATTTGTTGGGGAAGAGTCAACATGGTGTTTTGTAAAGGACAATCTTGCCTCACCACTCTACTAGAATTCATTGAGGGGGTCAACAAGCATATGGACAAGGGTGATCCAGTGGATATAGTGTACGTGGACTTTCAGAAAGCCTTTGATAATGTCCCTCGCCAAAGGCTTTTGAGCAAAGTAAGCTGTCATGGGATAAGAGGGACAGTCCTCTCCTGGCTCAGTAACTGGTTAAAAGACAGGAAGCAAAGAGTAGGACTAAATGGTCAGTTTTCAGAATGGAGAGAGGTAAACAGTGCTGTCCTCCAGGGGTCTGTACTGGGCCCAGTGCTGTTCAATGTATTCATAAATGATCTGGACAAAGAGGTAAGCAGTGAGGTGACAAAATCTGCAGATGATATAAAACTACTCAAGATAGTAAAGTCTAAAGCGGACTGCAAAGAGTTATAAAAGGATCTCACAAAAATGGGCGATTGGGCAACAAAATGGCAGATTAAATTCAATGTTGATCAATGCAAAGTGATGCACATTGGAAAGCATAACCCCAACTATACATATAAAACGATGGGGTCTAAATTAGCTGTTACCACTCAAGAAAGATCTTGGCATCATTGTGGATAGTTCTCTGAAAACGTCCACTCAATGTGCAGCGTCAGTCAAAAAAGCAAACAGAGTGTTAAGAATCAGTAGAAAAAGGATACATAATAAAACAGAAAATATATATATATCTATATAAATCCACAGTACGCCCACATCTTGAATACTGCGTGCAGATCTGGTTGCCCCATCTCAAAAAAATATATTGGAATTGGAAAAGGTACAGAAAAGGGCAACAAAAATGTCTAGGGGTATGGAACAGCTTTTATATGAGGAGAGACTAATAAGACTGGGACTTTTCAGCTTGGAAAAGAGCCAACTAAGGGAGGATATGATAGAGGTCTATAAAATCATGACTGGTGTGGAGAAAGTAAATAAGGAAGAGTTATTTACTCCTTCTCATAACACAAGATGGGCGGGGATGGTGTCTATAGCCTCTGTTTGCCAGATGCTGTGAGTGGACAACAGAGGATGGATCACTTGATGATTATCTGTTTTTTTTCATTCCCTCTGAAGCACCTGGCATTGGCCACTGTCAGTAGAGAGGATACTGGGCTAGATGACCTTTGGTCTGACCCAGTCTGGCTGCTCTTATGTTCTTACCAAGTTTGGTTCATACATTTTCAGTCTCACACTGTTCTGGTTTACCCAGCATGATCTTAATACACTCTTTGAATGACAGCTGTAGGCCACTTTGGTCTAATTCAGTCTGTCTCCCTTTCGTACCTTTTCCCATAAACATTGATTGTTGTAGGTTCTTGCGACTTGTTACGTCTCGAGTGGTTCACAGTCAGGGCACAAACCCCAATTGGTTGTGTGTTCTAGACTTAGATTTCTCCAACCAAGTATCAAGTGTGAACTCAAGCACTAGAGCAGACTTACCATGGAGTCACAGACAGCCCCCTGTCTATCTTGCCACCCAGCTGAGCCTGCCGTTGTGACAGATGGTCCCTTACACCAAAAGTCACAACAATAGTCTGGTTACTCCCACTCACAAAGGACCAGTCACTTACCCCAGCCCAATTGTACCTCAGATCCCTCCCCAAAGACAACGCTTGTACCCAATCCTATAATAAACTAACTAAAGATTTATTAGCTGAGAAAAAGAACTGAGAGTTATTAACTAGGTTAAAGCAGGTAAACACACACACACACAAATGAGCTACAGTCTTAAGTTCCAAAAGGCAATAGAAACTGCTGTGATGTGCAAGCTTTCTATGCCCTCTAGAGCGAACCCAAGCTACGCAGTGTGGGGATCCCTGGCTTATGCTTAGAAATATTGCCCCCTCCGAATTCCACGCAGCATTGTGAGATCCAGTGTGTGGTCAGGCATTTTAATTCCTTCCCCCAGAGTTCCAGCTGATGGGACGAGCTCACACGCAGGTCCCCTCTTCATGGGTGGGTGGGGGGGAACAATTCACAGTCCTTGTCCTTTGATGTTTCACAACGGCTCATTTGGTTTCAGTGAGCATTCCTGTGGGCAGGAGCAGCTCGTTACACTAATTTAATGCTGCTATCCTGTTGGGAGAGTTACACAGTTACAGAGCTTTACAATGCAAACAGTCATTATAATTTTACACCGTGGGATACAGAGGTCACTACATGCAGCAGCCAACAAGTGTTTCCTCATGTCTAAACACTAAACATGTTTTTAGCAACATAACATCTGTTTTAACAATCCTGACTCACAGGTGAGCCAGACTGGCTCCGGCTACGCGCATGTCAGCGGTTGGTGAGGCCTGGGGCTTGGCACCTGGTCTGCCAGCATCACATTATGAACTGACACTCACTTGAGCTCATTTAGGGTAAATGTGTAGGTGCAGTTAGCACACCAGTGTCCCGTGGCTTGTCAGCAGGGCCTCGCTCAGGAACAACATCAGAGGAAAAAAATACCCCCTCACCCAGTGTCCAGCACAAGCCCACATGAGTCATACACCCGTAGGGTTACCAGATAGCAACTGTGAAAAAAACGGGACAGGGTGGGGGGTAATAGGTGCCTATATAAGAAAAAGTCCCAAAAAACTGGACTGTCCCTTTAAAAATGGGACATCTGGTCACCCTATACACCCGGCATGTCTTCCCAGTCAGTGTCACAGTGCAGTCCTCTGACTCTGGACACGTTCCCGGTGACACGCCTGACTGGAGCATGCTGAGAGCCATGTCTGCTGCTTTTAGTCACCTGCCTGGTAATATCGCACCCCTGGATTTCTTCGCCTTGCTAGGGGCACTGCACTGAGCTAGCCTCGCCGAGCATCACAGGGGCACCCTGCCCGCGGACTCAGCTCACTGCGGAGTGCTCCTCACACTCTGCCCCCATAGGTGCTGGCCCTAGAGGGGCTGGCGGGGCTGCGGCAGCCCCTGGCTTGAAGTGGTTTCCACCATGTCCAGGGTTTACAGTTTGGTTCAAGGGCTCTCATCCCCACACTGTACAAACTGTTCCAGCGCCCCTGCCGCCCCCCCGAGCAGCTGCCCTTTCCCCAAACAACGATTGGCACCACTGCCCCTGCCCCACATACCCCCAGCACCCCTCCCTCGTGCCCCCCAGTCCCTCAGGACTTACACCTTTAAACTCAGGAGATTTAAATACCCTCTATTTTGCTGTGACCTTTGACATCTGACCCCCGCCCCCGGCCAGGGGAGGGTGGAGGTGTGTGTGTGACAGCCCCCGTGCTGCCAGCTCGCTGGGTTTGCACCGGGAGGTGACTGTGGCCTCTGCAGGGACTCTCGTGGCTGCAGGACAGGACAGAGCTTCCGGCTTCCCTCTGTGCCGCAGCCTTAGTCATTAACTCTGTGCCCCCCCCACCTGCCCCTCCCTCACCCAGCAGGAACGAAGCACCTTCCCAGCCCCTCAGCAGTTCTGCCCCTGAGCCCCACACCTGCCCCTCCAGGGGCTCTTCATCCCTCCCCCCGCCCCAGGGCTGGTGCTGCATGGCAGGGGAGAGTAGGGGCAGAACTGAGGGAGCAGCTCGACCCCACGCTCATGGGGGGGGGGGGGGAGACGGGGTCAGACTGACCCATTGGGCACAGGAGGGAGCAGACTGGCAGGAAGGGGGAGAGGAGTGGGGCTGCCCTGAGGAGCTCCCCTCCCCCCAAATTCCTCTAGATCCTGGGTGGAGGGGGTGCTGCCTGCCTCCTGCAGCAGCGCTGATTGGCTGCCATCCCCACTGCCCCACCTCCTGGGGAAGAGCAGCCAATCAGAGGGGGTATCCCAGACAGGGCTGTAAGTTCAGTCATGTCAGAAGGGTGGGAGTCTCCTGCGACGATGATGTCATGGCAACTGCGGGGAGCCCGCCTTGGCAATGATGTCCTGGCAGACGGGATGAAGTCCATGGAGCTGATGATGTCATTGTGAGAGCTGGCTGTCCTGCCCCTCCCCCTCTGCAAAGACTCTCCAGGCTCCTCCCCATGGCCAGCCCCCTGCCCTGTGTGCCCCAGGCCCTGCCCCTCTGCAGGCAGGGGGAAGATGCTGTGGGGTCCCCTGGCCTGTTGGGGCCTTGCCCTCCCCTTCTGCTGTCTGGAGAGAGCAGCTGCAGCACCTTGTCCCTGGGCCACGCCCTGCGGGAGGGGAAGGGGGGGTCTGGTTCTGTTCGCCATCTGCAGGCCCCAGGGGCAGAATGCACAGCCCCTGGGGCTGCACGCACGTTCCCAACCCCACATCATATTTACCCTTATGTCCAGTTTAGGGGGGCAGAGCAGAAAGGAGAGCCTGCCCCTAAGGTCCAGGCCTATGCCCATGGCAGTCACGGGGGTTGGCTCTGATGGCAGTGGGGGCGCGGGAAAGGCCCATGCCCAAGAGCAATCGGAATAAGTATGACTCATGTCACTCAGCTGATCACTTATCACTGCTGAGCCGTGAGAGGAAGTGACCACCCCACCCCTCCAGCCTCGGCACCTACCTAGAGCCCTGCGCGGGACTAGTATAGTGCACTGCAGCGGGATTAAACAAAGTCCCACGCAGGGCTCTGCGCCAGCCCTTCTCAGCCCAGTGCGACCTTCGCGCTTCACCTGGGAGTGGAGTATTGACTTCATGTTCGTACACAGCACCAGGGCCTGGCAACAAGGGAGGCAAGAGGTGAGAAGCCAGTTACGCAGCTTTATTGTACTCAGCCCTGCCCACAGCATCTCCGGTGCTCTGTGCCCCCACCTGCTCACTGGCTCAGCCGACGATGGGCGGGGGGCGGGGAGCGTATTTAAGGGACTCGTGGTCTGTTCTGTCAGCACATTTGAGCCAGACCGGTGAGAGCAGCCACAGGGAGCGGCGTCTGTGTAACCGTCTCGTGCTGGTATCGTAGGCAGTTCTGTTTCGTAGCTGTAGTCTGCTTGCTAGGCTTGAAATAGTATTGCTCCTTGCAACACTTTCGCCAGCCATGGTGTGAATGTGTGTGTCTCAGTATGGGAGTCTGTGAGTGTGGGTGTGTGGGGGGTACGTGTGAGGGTGCATGCACCTAATACAATTATATAATTTAAAGATTCAAACGAAGGCAGTACAAGTGCTAATTGTATTGGAAGTTTGCAATTTGCTGTTTTTAGCAAAGGGCGTGGGTGGGGGGATTTTTTTTTTTTAAATTTGAGGCAAATAAAATAGTTTTGTTTGATTTCGGGGTGTTTTTTAATAAAAGCAAAGGAAATTGGGAAATGGGGGGCACCTAGATGCCATTCATGCACCCGAGGAGTTGGCGTTGCCCCCTTTGTGTCCCTAGCCCAGTGGTTAGGGTACCCACCTGGGAGACTTGCATTTGTTGTGGGTTTGCACCGGGTCTCTCCCCTCCCAGGTAGGGGCCATAACCCAAAGACTACTGGGCATAAGGGGACACCAGCCTGCCTCACTTTTGTGAAAGGCACCTCGGTCGCCTTGTCAATGGAGATCAAAAAATCAAACGCTTTTGTTTTGCACATGTCCAAATGAACCGTATCGACATTTCCAAGATGTTTTTTTCATCTGGAACAATTAGTCAGAATCGACAAATTCACTAATGTTCCCATCAACCGGAATCTGCATTTTTCAATGGAAAAACAGTTTTGGCTGAAACATTTTGCCCAGCTCGAGGCCTGACATCCGTACGTGCCACAGCTACTGAAATCAAAGGCAGCTGCACGCACGAGGGGCTTAAACGAAATGAAAAATGGTGGAACTTTGCCACTTTCCCTTTATTCCCACAGCTCATATGTTCGATCCCTTTCTCCCAGCCTTTGTCTGTCTAGTCTGTTTAGACCCTAAACTCTTTGGGGCAAACATTGTCTCTTAGACTGGGTCTGTGCAGTGCCTGGCACGGGCGGGGCACTCTTGGCTGGTGCCTGGGCACTGCTGAAATGCCAAATGACAATCATATCTCACCTATTCCATGTCTACAGCAGCAGAACCATTTCTGCCAGAGCCAGCCATGCAGTCAGATTTCTGAGATTAGATCAGAGGGGCGTTGGCATGACAGTGGCCCTGGGCGGTGCCATGTATGTACCAACCGGTGCCCACGGCTGTGCACAAACCACAATCTAGCCCAGAGCTGCTGGCTGTGGCGAGGCTGGTCTGGAGACGGCAGGGCTGCTAGCTGCTGCGCTGCAAGGAGCTTCAGGCACATGCTGCAAAGGGGCAATAGGAATGCCAGGCTGGCAGAGTGCGGTGGGCATTGCATGGCAGCAGTGCCAGGCTGCACGGGATTGGCAGCAGGGGCATTAACTGCATGACGCCAAGAGGGCTGGACACACGGTGCTGCTCAGATGGCTCCAGGCTGGTAGCTCAGAGC
>NW_023260519.1:132137-132713 GCF_013100865.1 Trachemys scripta elegans
CCCCCCGATTTCAGACTAGGGACACCTAGTTGGTTCAGAGAAGCATGTGTCCTTTTCATGGTCAGCACAGGACATGAGAAATCACTGTAGCTTGGAGTCCCAAGTAAGCACTGCACGTATAGCTAACAGGGAGCAGCTACAACCCCAGGCTAAATGGCTCCAAGGTCGTCATCTGCTGGAACCCAAAAGTGTCGTCAGGGCCGTCCAGACAGAAAGCACATCAGACTGTAACAACCACATGACCTTCCCTAGCTTCCCCGGCTTCAGCCCCCGCGATGGAACAGGCTGTGGGGGTCAGAACTGCACCAAAGGACCCCGCCCCCATTCGGCAAAACCAGACGGGGGATTTAACTGGCTGGGTAGTTCTTGGTGCTTCACAACAGACGTCAGCTCATTATTAAAGACACGTTCGCTGGGGATTAACTGTAGTGCAATGCAGCCGGGGCATTTCCTAGGTCACTGTTTGGGGAAACGATCGGCCATTAAGGTTCAGCACCCAGTACGCTGGGGAATGACAAGACGCTGCCCTGCCCAGGCCTGCGACAGCGCCCGACCCTGAATCATCCCCAGACAGCT
>NW_023260520.1:0-48562 GCF_013100865.1 Trachemys scripta elegans
GGCTGGGGGAGGGGAGGCTGGTGTGGCTGGGGGAAGGGAGGGGAAGGCTGTGTGGCTTGAGGAGGGAAGGGGAAGGGTGGTGTGTCTGGGAGAGGAGAAGGGAGGGGAGGGGAAGGGCTGGCATGGCTGGGGAGAGGGGAGGGCCCAGGCTGGCGTGGCTGGGGAGAGGGGAGAGGAAGGCTGGCGTGGCTGGGGGAAGGGAGGGGAAGGGAAGGCTGGCGTGGCTGGGAGAGGGGAGAGGAAGGCTGGCGTGGCTGGGAGAGGGGAGGGGAGGGGAGGGGAAGGCTGGCGTGGCTGGTGGTGGGTTGATGGGACAGGATGGTCGCAGTCGGGGGACAGGGCACTCACCAGACAACCTCGCCCACATTGGAGGAAATGAGGTAGCGAATGAACTGCTTCATGTTGTTGTAGATGGCCCTGCCCTCCTCCACGGCGGACACGATGGTGGAGAAGTTGTCGTCAGCCAGGACCATCTCGGAGGCCGTCTTGGCCACGGCTGTGCCAGAGCCCATGGCGATGCCAATCTCAGCCTTCTTCAGTGCAGGGGCGTCATTCACCCCGTCGCCTGTCTGTGTGTGAGTGTGGGGTAAGCCACTGAGTGTGGGATCCTCAAACCCCGCTGATCCCCAAGCACACAGTCCCTTAGCACAGCCTCTCTCCCCCTGCCATGGCAGGGACCCTCTTCCCTTCCCCCGCTCTCTGCCCCCACCCCAGTGATCCTGTCCTCACCCCCCTGGAGTCCCCCCTCACCATGGCTGTGATCTCGTCAAAGGACTGCAGGAACTCCACAATCTTGGACTTGTGGGCGGGCTCGACACGGGCGAAGCAGCAGGCCCGCTTACAGGCCTCCCGCTGCTCGGCGGGGGGCAGGTCGTCGAACTCGCGGCCTGTGTAGGCCCTGCCCGTCACCTCCTCGTCCTCGGTGAAGATCCCGATGCGGCGGCAGATGGCAATGGCCGTGCCCTTGTTGTCCCCCGTGATCATGATGACACGGATGCCGGCGTCACGGCACAGCTGGATGGAGCCCATCACCTCCTTCCGGGGTGGGTCCAGCATTCCCACGCAGCCCACAAAGGTCAGGTCCACCTTTTGGGGGGAGCCATTAGCACATGCTGGGCCCATAGCAACCTTCCAACCACGCCCCAAGCAACCCCCATCTCCCAACCATGCCCCAACCAGCCCCTTCCCATCCCTAATCAGCCCCAATCCCCCCACCACACCCCAACCAACCACTGCCCCATCCCCCAACCCATCCCCAACCAACCCCCAACCCCCAACCAGCCCCAATCCCCCCACCACACCCCAACGAATCACTGCCCCATCCCCCAACCCATCCCCAACCACCCCCCATCCCCCAACCACCCCCCATGCCCCAACCAGACCCAATCCCCCACCACACCCCAACCAACCACTGCCCCATCCCCAACCAACTCCCATCCCCCAACCATCCCCATCCCATCCCCAACCATACCCAATCCCCTCACCACACCCCAACCAACCACTGCTCCATCCCCCAATCACTCCCCAACCAACCCCCATCCACCAACCATGCCCCAACCACCCCTCCCCCATTCCCCGAACTACTCCCCAAACAACCCCCCAGTCTCCCCACTCCCAGCCCCCAACCAACCCCTGCTTCCATCTCCCCAAACCCTCCCCCAACCAAGCCCCACCTGACCCCCCAACCACTGTCCCAACCAGCACTGACCCCCGCCCCCCAACCACTGCCCCATCAGACCCTGGGGGGAGGCCTGAACCTGACCTCATACTCGACAAACTTGGTGGAGTCCTCCAGCACCATGTCTTCTCTCCTGGGGGGGGTGTCACGTGTGGCCAGGGCCAGGCAGCGCAGTGTGTCCCGCCCCGTCCCCCACTCCTTGATGACAGTCAAGATCTTGTCTTTCACCAGGGGTGTGAGGGGGACACGGGTGGTGCCCACTCGGACATAGTTACAGCGGTCGATAACCCCCTCAGGGGCACCCTTTGGGAGCAAGAACATGAGAGAGAGAGAGAGAGAGAGAGAGAGAGAGAGATGGATGGATGGACGGAAGGACGGACAGAGCGAGGGACGGACGGACATAGAGAGAGGCGGACAGATGGAGCGCAGCGGGGACAGAGTGAGAGATGGACAGACAGAGCAAGAGACGGCCGGACAGAGTGAGAGACAGATGGACAGAGCGAGAGACCTAGTGAGGAGGGGTTTAAACTAGGTTCAATGGGGACAGGTGAGCAAAGCCCACAGGTAAGTGGGGAACATGGAGACCTGGGAGATGCGTCGGAAACAAGAGGGAGTGTGGGCTATAATGGCAGAGAGAAAGGAGGGTCAGAGCAAAACTGGGAGGCAAGATTGAACCAGTATCTTAGATGCCTATATACAAATGCGAGAAGTATGGGCAATAAGCAGGAAGAACTGGAAGTGCTAATAAATAAATACAGCTATGACATTGTTGGCATCACTGAAACTTGGTGGGATAATACACATGATTGGAATGTTGGTGTGGATGGGTACAGCTTGCTCAGGAACGATAGACAGGGGAAAAAGGGAGGAGGTGTTGCCTTGTATATTAAAAATGTACACACTTGGACTGAGGTAGAGATGGACATAGGAGATGGAAGTGTTGAGAGTCTCTGGGTTAGGCTAAAAGGGGTAAAAAACAAGGGAGATGTCATGCTAGGAGTCTACTATAGGCCACCTAACCAGGTGGAAGAGGTGGATGAGGCTTTTTTTAAACAACTAACAAAATCATCCAAAGCCCAAGATTTGGTGGTGATGGGGGACTTCAACTATCCAAATATATGTTGGGAAAATAACACAGCGGGGCACAGACTATCCAACAAATTCTTGGACTGCATTGCAGACAACTTTTTATTTCAGAAGGTTGAAAAAGCTACTGAGGGGGGGGGAGCTGTTCTAGACTTGATTTTAACAAATAGGGAGGAACTCATTGAGAATTTGAAAGTAGAAGGCAGCTTGGGTGAAAGTGATCACGAAATCATAGAGTTTGCAATTCTAAGGAAGGGTAGAAGGGAGAACAGCAAAATAGAGACAATGGATTTCAGGAAGGCAGATTTTGGGAAGCTCAGAGAGCTGATAGGTAAGGTCCCCTGGGAATCAAGACTGAGGGGAAAAACAACTGAGGAGAGTTGGCAGTTTTTCAAAGGGACACTATTAAGGGCCCAAAAGCAAGCTATTCCGCTGGTTAGGAAAGATAGAAAATGTGGCCAAAGAGCACCTTGGCTTAACCACGAGATCTCGCATGACCTAAAAAATAAAAAGGAGTCATATAAAAAATGGAAACTAGGACAGATTTGTGACGAACTGGGACTGTTCTTACTGTGGTCTTTGAATGCTGACAGGGGAGAGTGACTAGGGTAGTCTGCATTGGGGGATGGGAGACTGACCGAGGGAGAATACCTGAGCATGTAACATGAGAACCCAGGAAGGGGTTAGAGGCCAGGTGATACCTTTGCCCGGGAAACTGAACAAAGGCTGTGGGAGGGGTGGCTGAAGGCAGAGTTTTCAGGAGCTGGCTGGTGATGTGGCTGGGAGGCAGACGGGGCTCTGACGTCCCAAGGGAGCTGGGGCGCCCTGGGACCCCAAGATGGACCTAACTGAGGGGGGGGTCCTGTTGTCTGTGCCTGCAAGACCTGTCTTGGACTGTATTCCTGTCGCCTAAATAAACCTTCTGCTTTACTGGCTGGCTGAGAGTCATGGTGAATCGCAGGAAGCTGGGGGTGCAGGGCCCTGAGTCCCCCCACACTCCGTGACAAGATTACAAAGGATGAATATAGGCAAACAACACAGGAATGCAGGGGCAAGATTAGAAAGGCAAAGGCACAAAATGAGCTCAAACTAGCTACAGGAATAAAGGGAAACAAGAAGACTTTTTATCAATACATTAGAAGCAAGAGGAAGACCAAAGACAGGGTAGGCCCACTGCTCAGTGAAGAGGGAGAAACAGTAACAGGAAACTTGGAAATGGCAGAGATGCTTAATGACTTCTTTGTTTCGGTCTTCACCGAGAAGTCTGAAGGAATGGCTAACATAGTGAATGCTAATGGGAAGGGGGTAGGTTTAGCAGATAAAATAAAAAAAGAACAAGTTAAAAATCACTTAGAAAAGTTAGATGCCTGCAAGTCACCAGGGCCTGATGAAATGCATCCTAGAATACTCAAGGAGCTAATAGAGGAGGTATCTGAGCCTCTAGCTATTATCTTTGGAAAATCATGGGAGACGGGAGAGATTCCAGAAGACTGGAAAAGGGCAAATATAGTGCCCATCTATAAAAAGGGAAATAAAAACAACCAAGGAAACTACAGACCAGTTAGTTTAACTTCTGTGCCAGGGAAGATAATGGAGCAAGTAATTAAGAAAATCATCTGCAAACACTTGGAAGGTGGTAAGGTGATAGGGAATAGCCAGCATGGATTTGTAAAGAACAAATCGTGTCAAACCAATCTGATAGCTTTCTTTGATAGGATAACGAGTCTTGTGGATAAGGGAGAAGCTGTGGATGTGGTATACCTAGACTTTAGTAAGGCATTTGATACGGTCTCGCATGATATTCTTATCGATAAACTAGGCAAATACAATTTAGATGGGGCTACTATAAGGTGGGTGCATAACTGGCTGGATTACCATACTCAGAGAGTTGGGTAACTGTTCTGAGACTGTTCTTACTGTGGTCTTTGAATGCTGACAGGGGAGTGTGGCTAGGATAGTCTGCATTGGGGGATGGGAGACTGACCGACTGGAGAATACCTGAGCATGTAACATGAGAACCCAGGAAGGGGTTAGAGGCCAGGTGACACCTTTGCCCGGGAAACTGAACAAAGGCTGTGGGAGGGGTCGCTGAAGGAACCGTTTTTCAGGAGCTGGCTGGTGATATGGCTGGGAGGCAGACGGGGCTCTGACCTCCCAAGGGGCTGGGGTGCCCTCGGACCCCAAGATGGACCTAACTGAGAGGGGTCCTGTTGTCTGTGCCTGCAAGACCTGTCTTGGACTGTATTCCTGTCGTCTAAATAAACCTTCTCCTTTACTGGCTGGCTGAGAGTCATGGTGAATCGCAGGAAGCCGGGGGTGCAGGGCCCTGAGTCCCCCATACTCCGTGACAACTGGTGGCAAAGTGGGATCTACTGCACCCCGTGAATGGCACTTCTTGCAGTAAGTGACTGGGGAGCAGTAAAACAGAGGGGGGATAACGAGGACCAGGCGTGCTGAAGGCTCAGAGAGGGACGGTTTCAGGGAGCGATTAACCCCTAGGAGTGTGTGACCAGCGAGAAGGACTGTTGGAGTAACTGCAGCGAGCAGTCTCAGGGGCGGAGGAGCTTGCCGCTCGACCCTGGGAGAGAGAAGGATGTTTGCAGTAACAGGGTCCCCCGAGGGATCGCAGCGAGCGGTCCCAGGGGCGGAGGAGTCTGAAGCTCGACCCTGGCAGAGAGGTGGTGACCTGAAGAAGGGCTGGCACACTGGGGGTCCCCCTGGAACGGTGGAAAGCGGAGAGCACAGGCCGGTGAGTGGCCAGCAGGAGGATGGATGCTAAACGCCTTAAGAGCGACCTGGTGGAGCTGTGCAGGCAGAGGGGGCTGCGCATTGGGAGGTCCACCAAAGAACAGCTCATTGCCCAGCTGGAGGAGAGGGATCGCTTGGATGAACCGAGCCCTGTCCCTGAGGCCAGCCGCCCGGCGGATGCAGCGTGGGCCCCGGGGCCTGACATGGCTGGGAGGGGTCAGACTGCTGCCGAGGACATCCCAAGACCCTGCCTACCTATACCTAGGGGAGGGATTGGGGGAAGCCCAGCGAATACCGAGGGCACCCTGACCCCGGCGGCCAGCAGCGGATCGTCCCGGCAGAGCTCCCTGTCCCGGGAGCGGTGTGACGTTATTGATATAATCTGGGACCATATAGATCATTGTTGCAACCAAGGTCCTGTAGTGGCACGCAAATCTTGTATAAAGGGGGTCAAATGGGGTGTCTAAGACAAGGTTATGGTTTACTGGTTATGATTATGCTGTCTATATGTGTGTATCAGTTTTGTAGTTGAAGTTATGAATATTGGCTCTATACTGTCTGTATTTCAAACTTATGCTATGCTGCTGGATGACATCCCAGACAAACTGGTGTTAGCTCTGCCTAGCCTGCTTGATGGCCCATTAAGGACCATCAGCTACACAACTGACTCATGGAGAGAAGGCAAATACGCCTTGAGACTCAGCAAAGTATGCAGGAACTTGCCCATGTGACTCCAGACTCCATTTTGCTGTAATTTTCCACAGTAAGAACAAAGAGATGTTCTTACACCTGGAAAAGACTATATAAGGCTGATGCCTCATCTCCATCTTGTCTTCAATCCTGCTTCATACCTCTGGAGGAACTTTGCTACAAGCTGAAGCTTTGACCAAAGGACTGAGGACCCATCCCAGCTGGGGATGTATTCCAGAGACTTGATTTGAACCTGCAGTTTATTCTATCGCTGGTGCAAGCCTGAACCAAGAACTTTGCCATTACTGTATGTCATTGATTCCATTTAACCAATTCTAACTCTCATCTCTATCTTTTTCCTTTTATGAATAAACCTTTAGATTTTAGATTCTAAAGGATTGGCAACAGCGTGATTTGTGGGTAAGATCTGATTTGTATATTGACCTGGGTCTGGGGCTTGGTCCTTTGGGATCAGGAGAACCTTTTTCTTTTACTGGGGTATTGGTTTTCATAACCATTTGTCCCCATAACGAGTGGCACTGGTGGTAATACTGGGAAACTGGAGTGTCTAAGGAGATTGCTTGTGAGACTTGCGGTTAGCCAGTGGGGTGAGACCGAAGTCCTCCTAGTCTGGCTGGTTTGGTTTGCCTTAGAGGTGGAGAAAAACCCAGCCTTGGGCTGTAACTGTTTGAGCAATTTGTCCTGAGTTGGCACTCTCAGCTGGGTTCCACCAGAACCGCATTGTCACAAGCAGATGCGACTGGAATATGACAGGGAGATGAGACTGAAAGAGCTCAAGTTAAGGCAGCAAGAACTGAAGCAGGAGTGGGAAGAAAAGGAGAAAAACGTCAGCATGAGCAGGACCAACGTCAGCATGAGCTGGAACTGGCCAGGCTGAGGAGGAGGAGCAGTGAGCCCCCGTGTAGCGGGGTGGTTACCCCGCTCCTGCAGAGGGGTTTAAAACAGCCCTGGCAGAGGAATGGGGCAAAGGGAAAAGCTACTGGGCTGATTGGGGAAGTAGCCACAGCTGGGCCACGCCCCAATCAGGCCCCAGCTGGCCTGTATAAGAAGGTTGGGAGCCAGACGCTTAAGAGTCTCTCTCTCTGCCTTCAGAGGGAGAAGGGCCTGGCTGCAGGGAGTTAGACAGGGCACCTGTAGTGGAGCAGGGCTGGGGAAAGGCTGAGGAGCTCCAGCCTGGATAGCCCCAGGCTGTGGCCTAGTGGAAGGCCAAGGGGTACTGGGGGTTGCAGAGGGCAGCAGGTCCAAACCCTCCTTGCCAGTGATGAGTGGCCTATACTGCAGTCTGCCCCAGGGAGCGGGCGCTAGTTGGTGACTGGCAGTGGCCTAGTGCTGAGGCAAGGTGGGGATAGTGGGTGGGGGTTCCCCTGGGAGGGGAGACCTAGTGTGTGGGTACTGCCAGGGGGCAGCACCCAGAGTAAGGGGCACCGGGGTCCTGGGAGGGACATGGGAGCCTGAGGAAGAGGACAGGTGGATCACCGGCCTACAGAGGGCGCTCCAGAGGCTGGAGAGCTAATTCCCTGGACAACCAGCAGGAGGCGCCGCAGGGGTGAGTCCAGCCCTCTTACACCCCGGCTGCGGTGAGCGAGGGGGGACCCAAGACTGCAAAGAGCTTTGATAAGTGCTTCCTGGCCCAGCGTAAGGAGGGGGAGCACATGGATACCTTCCTGACGGCCTTTGAGAATACCTGCGAGCTGCTCCAGGTTGACCCTGCAGACAGGCTCCAGTGTCTCATCCCCTCACTGGACCCCACAGCCAGGGAGGTGTACAGCCGACTGAAAGGGGCGGAGACAGGGGACTACGAACTGTTCAGAAAGGCCCTGCTCCGCGAGTTTGGGCTGAGCCCTGAGATGTACCGGAAAAGGTTCTGGAGTCAGCGTAAAACCCGTGAGGTCACATACCTACAACTAGCCAACCGGGCGCAGGGGTATGCCCGCAAGTGGACAGCTGGGGCACAAACTATAGAGGACTTGCTTGACCTAGTCGTACTGGAGCACGTGTATGAGCAGTGCCCATCCGACCTGAGGCGATGGTTGATGGACCAAAAGCCAGAGAACCCGCAAGCCAGTTGGCCGATGAGTTTGTGAACAGTCAGGCAGGGGATAACAGGGAGGAGTCCCAAAGGAACAGGCCCGCCACAACACAGAGAGAGAGTCACCATGGGACCTCCCAGCGGGGAAATATGGAGAACCCCCACCAAAGGGGAACATCCAGCGTCAGGTCCATCCGACCGGCTCGAGGGGACCCATGGGTCATGGGCTGCTACCCCTGTGGCCAAAGGGACCACATACGGGCCCAGTGCCTCAGGCTCAGGGACAGACTGAGTGGACCCAACCCACAGAGGGTTGACTGGGTAGAGACCCAGCTGGACGAGGGGCAGCATTCCCCAGCCAGGGGGGCTGGCAGCGTACCACCTGCTAAGGAGGGAGGAGAGCTCCAGGACAGCTCCTCTGGGGGGCTGGATGCTCCAGACTCAGGGTTTTTGGTTTATACGGTGGGCACAGGGCTGTCCCTGCGGAGAGAGTACCTTGTTCCCCTGGAGGTGGATGGGAGGAAGGTCAATGGATACTGGGATACGGGCGCAGAGGTGACACTGGCCCAGCCGGGGGTGGTGGCCCCAGACTGGGTGGTGCCCAACACCTACCTGACCCTGATGGGGGTGGGTGGGACCCCCATTCAAGGTGCCTGTGGTGAGGGTACACCTGAAGTGGGGGGCCAAGGAGGGCCCCAGGGATGTGGGGGTACACCACCATTTGCTCACTGAGGTGTTGATGGGGGGGGGGGGAAAGACCTGGAGGACTGGCTAAGCAACCCCCAGGGTGCCCTGGTTGTGACAAGCAGTCAGAGCCGGCGAGGGGCACTGTGCCCTGGACTTGGGGAGGGTGCCTTGCCTGAGGCACAGGACCCTAACCTGGTGGGGAGGGAACACCCAGGGACACAGCTCAGGGAGGCTGCGGCTTCAGACCCAGCCGGCGAGAGAGAGCAGGTGGCCATCCCTGTCCCAGCTGCTGAGTTCCAGGCCGAGTTGCAGAAAGACCCCTCCTTGCAGAAGATAAGGGACCTGGCCGACCTCAGTGCTGTACAGACCATGGGAAGAGGTGGCCGGAAAAGGTTCCTGTGGGAGAAGGGGTTCCTGTACCGAGAATGGGCTCCCCCAGGGAAAATGGAGTCAGGGGGGATCAGGAGGCAGCTGGTGGTACCCCAGAAGTATCGCCGCCAGCTGCTGTGCCGGGCCCATGACATTCCCCTCTCAGGGCACCAGGGAACCTGGCGTACCCAGCAGAGGCTGCTGCGGAGCTTTTACTGGCCTGGGGTCTTTGTTACTGTCCGACAGTACTGCGGATCCTGTGACCCCTGTCAGAGGGGGAGGAAGGCCCGGGACAAGGGGAAAATGTCTTTAGGACCCTTGCCCAGCATAGAGGAGCCTTTCCAGAGGGTGTCCCAGGTTCAAAGGGGGGCTCTGAACCAAGAGAACCCAAATCACCAACCTCCAGACTGGAGCGCTGGGAGAAGACCCCAGCCCAGTTGGAACCCCAGAGGTATGGGGGTGGGAAAAGGACACAGGCCGCATAAACCTTCCCACATGCAAACTACGAGTGCCATGGAGCAACCCCGACCTAAGGGGAGGCATAAAACTGGAGGGGCCTGGTGTAATTCTCACCAAGGAATGGGAGGGATGCTGGGGCATCCACGGGAACGGGGATAGGTTTGAACTTCCTCGGGTCACTGGCTAAAGTGACCCCACTCAGTTCGGTCTCGAAGGGGGGAGAGATGTGACGAACTGGGACTGTTCTGACTGTGGTCTTTGAATGCTGACAGGGGAGTGTGGCTAGGATAGTCTGCATTGGGGGATGGGAGACTGACCGACTGGAGAATACCTGAGCATGTAACATGAGAACCCAGGAAGGGGTTAGAGGCCAGGTGACACCTTTGCCCGGGAAACTGAACAAAGGCTGTGGGAGGGGTTGCTGAAGGAACCGTTTTTCAGGAGCTGGCTGGTGATATGGCTGGGAGGCAGACGGGGCTCTGACCTCCCAAGGGGCTGGGGTGCCCTGGGACCCCAAAGATGGACCTAACTGAGAGGGTCCTGTTGTCTGTGCCTGTGCCAAGACCTGTCTTGGACTGTATTCCTGTCGTCTAAATAAACCTTCTGCTTTACTGGCTGGCTGAGAGTCATGGTGAATCGCAGGAAGCTGGGGGTGCAGGGCCCTGAGTCCCCCATACTCTGTGACAGATGTATTAACAGGTGTGTTGTGAGCAAGACACAAGAAGTCATTCTTCTGCTCTACTCTGCGCTGGTTAGGCCTCAACTGGAGTATTCTGTCCAGTTCTGGGCACTGCATTTCAAGAAAGATGTGGAGAAATTGGAGAGGGTCCAGAGAAAAGCGACAAGAATCATTAAAGGTCTTGAGAACATGACCTATGAAGGAAGGCTGAAAGAATTGGGTTTGTTTAGTTTGGAAAAGAGACTGAGGGGGGACATGATAGCAGTTTTCAGGTATCTAAAAGGGTGTCATAAGGAAGAGGGAGAAAACTTGTTCACCTTAGCCTCTAAGGATAGAACAAGAAGCAATGGGCTTAAACTGCAGCAAGGGAAGTTTAGGTTGGACATTAGGAAAAAGTTTCTAATTGTCAGGGTGGTTAAACACTGGAATAAATTGCCTAGGGAGGTTGTGGAATCTCCATCTCTGGAGATATTTAAGAGTAGGTTAGATAAATGTCTACCAGGGATGGTCTGGACAGTATTTGGTCCTGCCATGAGGGCAGGGGACTGGACTCGATGACCTCTCGAGGTCCCTTCCAGTCCTAGAATCTATGACAGAGCCCGGCGGGAACAGAGTGAGAACAGGACAGGCCCAGACAGATGGAGCTTTGGGAACAAGCTGCACTGGACAACTCAGTTCTCCACTGGTTGTGGCTCCCTGACTGGCAGGAGCTCACCGAGAGACACAGGGAGGCTGGTGCCCAGAGGCCCCTTCTCAGAATTGTGGAGCCATGTGGCTCCCCCCTGATGACAAGCTAGGCCTAGGCCTTGTAAATAATAGGGGCATTCCCAAAGGGTTTGGATAAAAGACGGAGCATCCAACCCACCATAGCTCTGTGACACTGAGCACCCTGGTTACCATGGGAATGAAAGGAGGCAGCTGGGGTTACCCTGGTACCCTGGTTACCGTGGGAATGAGAGGAGGCAACTGAGGGATACCCAGGGTATGGGAGCCTGGCACTGACCTTGATGAACATCTTGTTGCTGACAGCTGCGCGGGAGGCCTTGGCGGGGGAGCAGTATACGGACATGGACTTCCTGTCGCGGGAGAACTCCAAGGTGAACTCCTTCTTCATCAGCTGCTTAATCACCTGGGGGGGCAGAACAGGGGCTAATGGGGGAGCAGTGACCCCAAAAAGCACTGGACATGGAGCCCAGGGCAGCTCCTCCCCCCTGACTCAAGGACCACAGGGAAAATGAGACCAGACCAGGAGAGTGTGTCCCTCTGGGGAGCCCAGCACAACAGGTCTCCTGCTGGGCTAGGCAGGGGGGCAGAGTGGGGGGGCATGGGTAGTAGGGGGGCAAATGCTCAGAGATGCAGGCATTGGCATGATGGGGAGGGGGCATTGAGGGGTCCTGGAGGGGGCAGTGGGGTGGTATCTGGGGCAAAGGTTCCTAGTGGATGAACACTTACAGAGTTGCAGGCATTGGCACGCTCCACCTTGGACAGGCTCCGCACATCTGTGTTGAAAACATTCATCTTCTCCACCAGGCAGGTCAGCGCCGTCTCGGTGGCTTCCCCCACCTTCTCATAGGCACCCTTGGCCTGGAAGTACATGCAGCAGGTCAGGGATGGGTGTGTCCAGGCAGCAGGGTGGGCATGCAGGATCTGGGTAATACTGGCAGATTGGCAGCGAGATGGGGGATGCAGGTGGCCCAGGTAGGGATGGCACTAGACTAAATGTTACCCCAGGAGAGGAGCATCTTCAGCCCCCCATTTGTTAAACTTCTGAATACCTTATATTTTATTGCATTTGTAGCCCATTTCACAACTTTGAAGCACAATGTGTATGCATGATTTATCCCCGTCATATAAGACGATAAATTTGCACACTAGGATCTGTAAAATCTGTATTTATTCAGGCAATATATAGGCAAATAAAAAAAATTGTTTCCTCTAAACTTATAGAAACTTTTTAATTTTAAGAATAACTGAAATGTACTAACATCAAGAAATTGAACTGTGCACTGACATTGGGTGAACCTATATTAAATAGTGTTACAGTAGTTGACAGGGTTAGAATGTTAACCCTAGTTCTTTGGTTCAAAAGGTCGCTTTTCTCGCCTTTGCCCTTGCAAACTGAAGCACAGCGTCAGAGAGATCCAAAGACTGGCCAATGGTATTTTCAAGTGATAAAACAGCAAGCGATGTCAATCTCTCGTTGGCCGTCATCGATCCAAGATGTGTTTTAATGAGCCTGAGTTTTGAAAAGGTGCACTCAGCATTCACGACTGTGACCGGCAGCGTGAGCAGACTCCTCAAAGCTATCCACACATTAGGAAAAGAGTCTTTTAGCTCTGCATCATGAATGAATTGGAGAAATTGGAGTGGAGAGCGCGTCCCAAGTGGTAAAATGTTATGGATGTTGTCCAATTTGACATAGGAGTCTTTGTCATTGACGTCCGATATTCCCCATGTGTCAGTGTCCGGTGAAGGTCTGTACAATTGTTCAAGAGTGTTTTCCTGTCCGCCAGCAGGTTATTAAGGTCATACCAACCCCCCCACCTCCCAGATCTTTTCATGGTGCTTCACTTGTCCAAACCTTTCTTCATTGGACACTCGAGCAGTGTCAATGAGAGAGCAAAAAAACTCCCTCTTGAATTTTTCTTCTGAGGATCCCATCACCTCATCTCTACCCTCGTAACCAACCTGTCTCTTCTTCCAGTGAATACGAGTTTCCTTTAAGACAGGCTCAACTCCTAAGTTTTCTGCCATTTCTTTGGCAGCAGTGATGACATCTTCAAATCCTTGGTCTCTTTTGGCCACAGCGAAATCAAGGCAGCTTCTCATCAAAGTAGCGATTGCAATGTCCATCGATTGAGTTTCTAATGCCGTGCTTACAACATTTGCTTGGAACAGGATATTGGGCCAAACTACACTTGAGACCAGACATTTGAAGTCAGTGATCTGGTTTGCCAGGCTTTGCACTCATGCTGCATTCCAGTCTTGGCTTTACTCGTAAAATTGTCCGTGAGGATCTTCCGCCTGATAGTTGATGCTGAAAACCAGACGTATATCCTCTGCAGTACTCCAAAGAGAGATACTGAATCTAAAGATGACAACGCTGCATCTGACATAACCAGGTTGAGGGAATGGCAGCCACAAGGCATGAAGAAAGCCCTTGGATTCAGTACAAGGAACCTTGCCTGAAAACCATTGTTTCTTCCCTTGATGTTCATGCCATTGTCATAGCTGTGGCCACAGCAGTCCTGAAGCTTTCATAGAATCACAGAATATCAGGGTTGGAAGGGACCTCAGGACATCATCTAGTCCAACCCCCTGCTCAAAGCAGGATCAATCCCCAACTAAATCATCCCAGCCAGGGCTTTGTCAAGCCAGGCCTTAAAAACCTCTAAGGATGGAGATTCCACCACCTCCCTAGGTAACCCATTCCAGTGCTTCACCACCCTCCTAGTGAAATAGTTTTTCCTAATATCCAACCTAGACCTCCCCCACTGCAACTTGAGACCATTACTCCTTTTTCTGTCATCTGCTACCACTGAGAACAGCTGAGCTCCATCCTCTTTGGAACCCTCCTTCAGGTAGTTGAAGGCTGGTATCAAATCCCCCCTCACTCTTTTCTTCTGCAAACTAAATAACCCCAGTTCCCTCAGCCTCTCCCCATAAGTCATGTGCCCCAGCCCCCTAATCATTTTTGTTGCCCTCCGCTGGACTCTCTCCAATTTGTCCACATCCTTTCTGTAGTGGGAGGCCCAAAACTGGATGCAATACTCCAGATGTGGCCTGACCAGTGCTGAATAGAGGGGAATCATCACTTCCCTTGATCTGTTCACAATGCTCCTACTAATGCAGCCCCATATGCCATTAGCTTCCTTGGCAACAAGGGCACACTGTTGATTCCTATCCAGCTTCTCGTCCACTGTAACCCCAGCTCCTTTTCTGCAGAATTGCTGCTTAGCCAGTTGGTCCACAGCCTGTAGCAGTGCCTGGGATTCTTCCATCCTAAGTGCAGGACCCTGCACTTGTCTTTGTCACCAGATTTATTTTGGCCCAATCCTCCAATTTATCTAGGTTACTCTGGGCCTTATCCCGACCCTCCTGCATATCTACCTCTCCCTCCAGCTTAGTGTCATCCGCGACCTTGCTGAGGGTGCAATCTCATCTTATTTTATTCTCATTCAAAACATTCATAAATAGTTCTGTTAGCTCTCCTTTTCCAGGAGAGTCAGCCACAGACCGGAAACAGATGCAGTGTTCCTTCACGTGGATACAACCGTCCTCGTTGTCAGCAAATCTGACTGTGACTGGCGGGAGTGCAGCCCCTTATTACAGCATAGAACTTAGCTTTGCTGAGCTAGATCAATATGGTATGAAGCACCTTCCTTCCCATCAAGTTAATCAATTCATTTTGAATTGTTTTGCTACAGTAATGGTCCATTGCTTCTTTTCAAACTACTCATCGTAGATGCTCAGGCATGACATCGTCATATTTCCCAAGGAGCTCTACCAAACCGAGGAAATTACCGTTATGTTCAATGAACAACTTATCCGAGGAGCCCCGGAAAGATAAATTATTCTTTGTAAGGAAGAGCAGCGGTGTAGCTGGGGGGGGGGGGCATTGTCCCCCCAAAAGAGGCAAGGGCGGAAGAGTTACATGGGGTCATGTGTCATTTCACGCCCCCATTTCTGCAAGCATGAGGGGCTCTGTCCTTCCCATACTGTGCCTCCCCCTCCCACCCTCTGCACATGGAGCAGCTGTTCTCCAGGTCTCATGCCCTCTCCTGCATGCTGCCTCCTGGGTCCTAATGCCTGCCTGTTTCCTGTACAAGCGTGAGTGCCTGTGGGGGCAGGGGCAGGGCAAGAGGTGGGGTGGAGGAAAGAGACAGTGCGGAAGGGGGTGGGATGTGGCAGGGGAAGAGAAAGGGAGGGATATGGGGCATGGGACAGTGTGGAGTGGAAGTGGGAGGGGATGGGGAAGAGAAGGGGATAGGGGAATGGGCGGTGGGGGGTGGGAAGCAGGAGCTTGGCATGTAGCATCCCCAGGACAGCAGCAGCCCCAGCAGCAGCAGCGACGCAGCAGCTGGAGCTCCCCTTTTAAGCCGTCCTGTCCCCCAAGCCAGTGAGCCAAGGGAACTGGCTTCAGTGTGTGGTTTGCCCCCCCCCCCATATAACAGTCAATCTATGCCTATGAGAAAGAGGGTAATTGAGATCAGACGCTCGAGCACGTTCCTCTAATGCTGCGTTGCTACAGTGCTACTGCGCTGGTTTTCTGCACCTGTGCAGTTATTTAGCTTGAGCCGGGACTCGACCTCCATCCATTTGGAGTAGGCTGTAAAATGGCTGAGAGACTTTTCATGTTGTGTTGCTTCAGAACATCAGCTAAGTTATGCCAGTAACTGTACCCAGAAAATGCAAGCAACAAGTTGGCATTCTTGTCAAATGTTTTGCAACAAAACCAGAACACTTTGTCAGTTGCTTTCAAGTAAACTAGCCAACGCCGATTCAGTTTCTCACCATTCTCGAGCACTCTATCGCAGCATGACTTTGAGAAGTGTCGTTTCTGCTCATTTACTGGAAATATCATATCCTCGATTTTTTCCCTGGCCCCATTCAAAATTGTATGATCCGTATTGGCAAAGTTTAGGATCGCCGGCCATAAAGCAAGATCTGATGTATTGAGTTGTGGTGTGCAATTTTTCTCACTGCTGTTTCATCGTGGGAGGCTGATTCTTCTTTATCGTTTCTCTCCTTTTCATGTAAACCACATTCTTCTTTATCTTCACTCGCCTTTATGCTGCCAGGAAAACTGGATGACTGTCCACCACTTTCCTCACATTTCCATTGCTTATCTTCCGGTAAATCCACTAATTCCTTAGTAATAGGACTTCCATCATTTCTTGTTACTAACAACAAAAACAGCACCCTGAGCTCAGCACTCCACAAGCCCGACACCCCAGGGTGTCGCCTGGACTGCCTATCCCTAAATCTAGCCCTGGGCCCAGGTAGGAGTGAGAAGGATGGGGGTGAGGGTGACCCAGGAGGGGGAAATCCAAGGTGATCCAGGCAGGATAGGGAATTCGGGGTGCAGGATGACCTGGGGGGGTGCAGGATGATCCAGCGGGGTGGGGAATGAGGCATGCAGGTGGACCTGAGGGGTGCAGGGTGACCAAGGCAGGTCAGGAATGGGGGGTGCAGGGTGACCTGGGGGGTGCAGAGTGACCCAGGCAGGGCGGGGAATGCGGGGTGCAGGGTAACCCAGGTGGGGGGGGGAATGGGGGGGGTGCAGGATGACCTGGGGGATGCAGGGTAACCCATGTGGTGTGGAGAATGGGGGGTTCAGGGTGAGCCAGGTGCAGTGGGAAATGGGGTGCAGGGAGACCTGGGGGGTTCAGGGTGACTCAGGCAGGGCAGGGAATGGGAGGATGCAAGGTGATCTGGGAGGTGCAGGGTGGTCCAGGTAGGATGCGGGGCGTTCACCTCATTGTAATCCAGGGAGGAGTCATTGCAGAGGGCACAGATAGTGGCCAGTTCAACCAGCCCATCGTACTGCCCAGCCTTCACATGCTTGTCACTCTTCAGTCTGCAGAGACACAGGGAAGGGGAGTGAGGGGGAGATGAGATGTGGGGAAGAAAGGGGGGTGCACAGAGATGGGGAGGGGAGGCAGGGACACACAGAAATGGGGAGAGAGGGGACACCAACTGGCAGCAACAGAAGGATGATAAGTTTTCACAGAGGGGTGGTCAGAGGCAGAGTGGAGTCATGGGGATGCTGGGAGTGTGGGGGTTGCACGGTGGCTGAGGATACTGGGGGTCAGGGTCATGGGAGATGCTGGAGTTAGTGATGTTGGGGTCATGGGGGATGCTGGGGCTGGGAGTGTCAGGGTGTGACAACCTGTACCCCCACGTTTAACACTTTTATATGGTTATGATATATTTTGTACAAAGTATACCTTGTGAGGTATAATTTAAAAACTCATAATATACTGAACATCATTGTCCCGTTAAAATGTATGTAGAAGCACTGCATTTAAAATGATGAGATTTTACTATATGTGTGTGGCTAAAATATGATGTAATTCTGGAGAACACTCATAGACTAGCTCCCCAGAAAAAACCAAAAGGAATGAGCACAAGTGCTAGAGAGCCATTACCTGTTTAATCAGGCATTCAAAAGAAGAGGGGAAGGTATAGGCAAAAGAATTTACAATTCATATGAAGGACAGTTTGCAGACTACGTATGCAATGGAACTGCCTAACCCCATGACTCAGGAAGGATTTTTCCAGCACAAGGAGTTGGGGTATAAGAATAGAGAACACACAAATTACCACTCCTCCCCCACCTCCACTCACGGCAGTAAGATCGCTTGGAAGACAATAGGAGAACTGGTGGGGGGGGGGTCCTGGTTGGGAGGCTTTCCAGTTAGCACGGACTGCTGAAAGTTTTGGGTGAGAGAAACCTTTTTGGTTTAAAACTATTAGCCTGAGTAAAATTCTTCTGTAACCTATTCTGACCTTTGTGCCTTAACACTTATTATCACTTAACTCTCTCATTTTCTGGTTAATAAACTGGTTTTATTGTTTTATCTAAACCAGTTGAAGTGTTTGGGGAATCTCTAGTCAGGTTAACAAAGGCTGGTGCGCGATCATTCCCTTTGATGGAATGATGAACTATTCACAAGCGTACACTGTTCAGGGTGGGAGTTCTGAGCAGTGTAAGATGCACATTTCTGGGGTGCAAGGCTGGGGCTAAGAATTTGCAGGTCATAGTTCACGAGTGGTTGGGAGCCCATTCATGTAACTTTGCTGGGAGTGACTGTACATGCTCATGGCTGTGTGTGCGCAGAGCCTAGAGAGGCTGCTTGTCACTGGCAAGGCCGTGTAAGAGGCACCGTGGGCTGGAGAGTTAAGGGGACACAGCAGTTTAGTGGTTCAGGTTGTACCATGGGGGTGTGTCACATAGGGGTCACGGGGCATGCTGGGGTTAGGGGTATGTCAGGGGACAGAGGGTGCTGGGGTTGGGGATGTCAAGGGCCATGGTGAATGTTGGGGTCAGGGAAATGCTGGGGGTCCGGAGATGTTGGGGATGGCAGGGACCATGAGGGATGCTGAAGTTGGGAGTGTCAGGGTACGTGGGATGTCAGGAGGATATCGGGGGTCACTCACACTTCTCCCTCAGGGGCGTAGGTGGAACCGGTAATGCTGAACTCATTCAGGGAACAGACATCTCCCTCCACCTTCTCAACGACAAACATCTGCCAAGAGACAGAGAGAGACAGGTCAGGGCGGGCGGTCCAAGGGGCTGTGGGGTGGGAACACACGGGGGGGCTGTCCAGGGAGGGGGGCGCCCCTTACCTTGCACACAGACATTTGGTTGGTGGTGAGGGTGCCGGTCTTGTCAGAGCAGATGACTGAGGTGCAGCCCAGCGTCTCCACAGACGGCAGGCTCCGGACAATGGCGTTCTTCTTGGCCATGCGGCGGGTGCCCAGGGCCAGGCAGGTGGTGATGACGGCGGGGAGACCTGCAGGGGAGGGGAGCAGAGGTTAACGCCCAGCATGTTACCATGGAGTCACTGCCAGCGCCTGCTCTGGACCGGGAAGGAGCAGGGCTGGGAACAGCTGGAATCTGTTCACCTCCAGAGGGCTGCAGCAAGAGCTGCTGGGACTCAGAAGGAGCCCGGACACAGGGCCCCTGGAATGGCTCCGAAGGGCAGGCAGACACCAGGCCCCGCAGCCCGCCGCACAGACTGACCTTCAGGAATGGCGGCCACGGCCAGGGCCACGGCGATCTTGAAGTAGTAGATGGCACCGCGGATCCAGGAGCCGCCGTGGACTGGGTCGTTGAAGTGGCCAATATTGATGAGCCAGACGGCCACGCAGATGAGCGAGATGACCTTGGAGAGCTGCTCCCCGAACTCATCCAGCTTCTGCTGCAGTGGCGTCTTCTCCTGCTCCGTGGCCGCCATCTGATCCCGGATCTTCCCGATCTCGGTGCTCACCCCCGTGGCAATGACAATGCCCACAGCCTTGCCAGCTGCCACGTTGGTGCCCTGCAGGGGGAGGCAGCGAGGGGTTTTGGCAGGGGAGGAGAAGCAGCGGCACCAACAAGAAGTGTGCATGGAGACCCCATGGAGCCCAGGACAGGGGACCGGGGCAAGGCTCTGTCTGTCCTGCAGGCTTGGGGGCACTGGTGACCCCCAGGAGCAGGTCTCTAGTTTGGGGGTGACCCTGGGCTGTAGCTTTTGGTTGTGGGGGTGCAGGGTGGGGGTGATCCTGGGGGTAGCTCTCTGGCTGGGTGCAGGGTGGGGGTGACCCTGGGGGTAGCTCTCTGGCTGGGTGCAGGGTGGGGATGACCCGGGGGGTAGCTCTCTGGCTGGTGCAGGGTGGGGGTGACTCCAGCTGGGGTGTAGGGTGGGGATAACACGAAGCAGGGGATTTTCTTAATGGTTTTCATGAACACTGTGAGTGCCTCAGTTTCCCTGCATGCTGCGTGTGTAACAGGGGGGGTGAATGAGGGGGTTTGTTGTTGCAGAAGACCAGGTGTGACCTCGCCTCGTGGCCTGGACCCCAGACAATGGCCTAGAGCTTGGGTACCCTAGCAACTGGTGACCATGAACCCTCCCGGCCCCCTAGCTTGGAAGTCAGCCAGTTCAGGCCACTGGGAGGACAATGGGCTGCGGAGAGAGGATCCCGGTGACCTGACCAGCCAGTTCCAGCCAGAGGGGAACAAAGGATGGAAGAGAGGGGGTCCCATGTGACCTGTTTGCCCAGGACCGAACACAAAGGACGAGGAGGGGCCGAGGGGGGAGGTGATATAGGAGGCTCAGCTGGAAGGAGGAGATTGCTGGACTTGGGGGAGAGAGAACAGCCAGAGTCCACCTGGATGGGGACAGACCCAGCTGGCCGGGGCTGAGACTGGCCAGGCCCGAGGGCCCTGAGAACTGCCTGGGGTAGGTTCAGACACTCAATAAATCTCCTGTGTGACACTGGCTGAGAGTCGCTGTAGGCTACAGAGTGGGGGGCATCGCTCCCTCTGGGAGTGAAAGCCCCGGGGGTCCAGAGCGAGGGGACTCCCTGAGGGGGCCCATGGCAGAGATAGTCGTGCTGAAGGCTGAGAAAGGTACAGCTCCAGGAGGCGCTGGACCCCAGGGCTTAACCCCTGAGACAGAGTGGACCCCCGAGAAGGGCTGTCACACTGAAGGGGGGTCCTCCCAGGGACCATATGGAGCCAAGAGAGCACAGGGCCTGGGAGTCCATGACAGAAGGTGACCTGGGGGGCAACTCTCTGGCTGGGAGGGCAGAGGGGCAGCCCTCAGCATGGGGGGAGTGATATTCAGGCCCTCGTGCAACACTCACCGAGAAGAGCATGTTCTTCTTGTCCTGGTTGACAGCGCGAGGGTCCGGGACAGGGTCCGTGTGCTTGATAACAGAGACAGACTCACCTGCAGGAGGAGCAGAGAGGGCTGAGCACATGGGACGAGGGCACCGGGAGTCCTGCCAGACAGACACCCAGACATCCCCACCACATGGACAGATGGGCACCCACAGACGCAAACGGGCCCAGACACACGGCCACACAGGGAGCAGAACAGGAACGTAGAGATGCCCTCCTCCCTCCACCCCCGCACGACCCACTCACCCACCGACCGACACACAGACACAGTCAGAAAGGCAAAGTCACCCAGAAAGACACCCCTACCCACACACAGTGACACATACACAAACACCTCCCAAACACCCCCCAACGTACACCCCCCCCAGACCCACATAGACCAGCTACAGTGACTACAGTTACACCCTAGGGCTACAGACTCACAATCACAAGCTTGAATTTCTTTTGGCTGCCCCGCAGTTCTGTCCCTTCCAGCCCAGTTTTGCCGCCCTTAGGCCCCCAGCCCAGGTCTTTCCCACCCCAGACCAGCCCCCACTCCAGTTCTTTTCCCCTCAGCCCAGCTCTCCAGGCTGGTTCTGCCCCCCCCCCTCCTGCTCCCGCCAGGCCCTGTACCTGTCAGGATGGACTGGTCCACACGCAGGGTGGTGGATTTGATGGAGAGGAGCCGGATGTCGGCTGGCACCTTGTCACCCACTGCAGGGAGAGGCAAAGGACACACTGTGATGGATGGACACGGGGGAAGGGGTGTCCCCACTACCAGAGTCTGGGGGGCAGACCCTGCACCCCACCCCCTCTCAACAGGGCTGCAGGGGACGCTCAGGGCAAAAGGGTGAGGGGGTTGTGTGACTTTGGGTTGAGAGTATTGGAGCAGCAGCCGGGGGGACACAGCCCCTGGGTGTCAGCAACACACACCACCAGGAGAATGCACAGCGGGAGGGAGCCAAACAGCCAGGAGTGTGGAGGAGGTTATACAGGGAGAGGAAATGCTGGATCTTCTCTCCCTGTCCACCCCTAGCTGGGGCACCAGCCCCTCTATTTCAGCCGGGGATCAGCCCCACCCCGGCAGTGTAACCCTAGCCGCCCCCCTGCGCTGGGACCCTTCCTGTCAGCTCAGTAAGTGTCTCCCTCCTCCCCCTCCCCAGTGCCCTCTATGTCCTGCCGCCCCTGTCCTCGTAAACCTGGCTCATCACATTCCTGCCACCCCGGCCGCTTGGCACTGCCCATAGAAGGAGCGCCCGGCGCCTCAGCCCCCCCCCCCTTTGCCCAGGGGGCTCTCAAGGAGATGGCGAGGTCAGGGCTCCCTGCTGGCTGGCTGGCACGGCTGGGGGCACTAGGAAGGGGGATATAAGGTCATCCCCCCAGCCTGCAGGGAGGGGCGGAGACGGGGTTGGTGCGGGGGATACAGGGTCTCTCCCCCCAGGCTGGGGGGGGCAGTGGCATGATAGGAGCGTTGGCTGCAGCCCAGGCCCCGGAACACCTGTCACTGAACAAGTGCAGTGCAAAGGGGATTCCACGGGGCTCCGCTTTCAGCCAGGGCCAGGGACTGTCTGTTCCCAAACACCCGCCTCCCAGCACAGGGAGAATGAGGCTGCGTCTGCCCCACGAGCTGGGGTCAGGGCAGGCCGGGGCCAGGCAGTAAACAAGGCCGAAAGCTGCTGGGAGGCCCTGCTTAGCCAGCCCCCACAGCCCCTGACACCCTCGCAGAGGGGAAGGGTGAAGAGCGTTGGGGATCCTCCAAGGGCATTGTGGGTAATCATGGCAACAGCATGATTCGGACGTCACCCCTGACCCTTCAACCCTCAGTGCACAGGGTGTGTTTAACTGTTGCCCTGAGGATGCCCCCTGCCCTTTACCCCATGGTGCCTTCGGCACCTTGAACCCCATGTGAACCCCATGTGCACACGGACACATACTCACCAGCCACCTCGGCAATGTCGCCAGGGACCATGTCCCGGGCCTTGATTCTCTGCACAGATTTCCTGTCTGCACGGTACACCTTGCCCATCTCGGGTTCATACTCCTTCAGGGCCTCGATGGCGTTTTCAGCGTTCCTCTCCTGCCAGGGCAGCACAAACAGTCATGCCCACCTGCCCACAACCCCCCGGGGTCTGGGTGTACTGAGACCCCCCTCAACAAGCACTGACATATGGGTTGGGATGCAGGGGGCTGTTTATACAGCAATCCGTCACTTGGTGTTGAGGTGCGGCCACCTCTGGGGTGGGGCACTGGGGCTGTTTACACAGGGGCCCATGGCCGGTGCCAAGATGCAGCCTCCTTCTGGGATGAGACACTGATGTCAGTGACCTCTTCTAAGTTGCCTGCTCTATCTCCTGGGTCACTTCAGCAGTCTCCCATCCAGGTACTGATCTGGCCTGACCCTGCTTAGCACACAGAGGGGGTGGTCGCTGGCCCCTGGTTACCTGCCAGACTCCTACAATGGCATTGGCGATGAGGATCAGGAGAATGACGAATGGCTCCACGAATGCAGTGACTGTCTCCTCGCCTTCCTCAAACCAGGCCAGCACCTATGAGGGGCAGAGCCACAGCAGCGTCATGCCTGTGTGACCTACAGCACAGCACAAGTCACCCTTCCCTCCCCATGGCTGGAGAACTACACCCCTTCCTTCCCCTCCTCCACAGAGCTACACAAACCCAGAGTGCTACACCTTTCCCATCCACATGGCCAGGGAGTTACAGCTCTCCGATCCCCTCCTCCACAGAACTACACCATCCTAGCCACAGACAGAGTGCTACACCCCTCTGCCTACATGGCCAGGGAGTTACAGCCCTCCCCCTCCCCTCCTCCACAGAGCTACACCCTCCCACACACACACCACACACCCTTGAATGCTACACCCCTTCCACCCACAGCCATAGCCCCAGAGCTTCACCATCACCCCCCCCCCCCCAGAGTTCTACACCCCTCCCACCCACATGACCAGAGAGCTACACTTCTTACTTCCCCTCCACTTCCACAGAGTTACACCCTTCTCACCCATATGGCCAGAGAGATACATCACCCCCCCTGCATTATACTCNGCTCTTGGGACAGGGCACACAGTGTCTGAGTTCCGTGGTGAACATCTGGGGTCCCCCTGGGCAGTGGCAGGCCTGGCTCTTGGGACATGGCACAGAGCATCTAAGCTCAGTGGTTAACATGTTACTCATGGGGGAATTCTGCGCCAAAAAAATAAAAAATTCTGTGCACAATATTTTAAAATTCTGTATATTTTATTTGTCAAAATAACACAATATGATCAAAATACCTTACCTGTCAACAATACAGACAACAGCAAAAAAGATTCCCCCAGGAGTAAATAGTTAAAGAAACCCCTACAACAACCCAGTTCCAGATTGGGGGGGCTGGAGGGAGCTGTTGGGTCCCCAGAGCCCAGACACCCACACCCCATTCCCCCCAGAGCTGAACCACGGGGCAACCCCCAGCCCAGACAGCAGTCCCTCCAGAGCCTTTACTCCCCCCAACTTCTTTACTGTCCCACCGGGGCACATGTTGTGGTGCGGCCGTGCCCTTCCTTACCCTTTGCCAGAGCTGGCTGGGTTGTCCCATGCACTCTCCAGTCCCTGCAAGAATGAGGATCAAAAAGCATGCAGCTTCCAACCCAGCTGGGCTGGGCGCTCTGCTCACTGCAATCTGAGCTCTGCAGAGACCAGTGGCCTGAAATTCTGCGGGGCAAACAGGAAATTCTGCATTCTGCAGTGGCACAGAATTCCCCCAGGAGTAACCGTGGGGTCCCCCATGGCAGCGGGAGGCTGGCTCCTGGGACATGGCGCAGAGCGTCTGAGCTCTGTGGTGAACATGTGGGGTCCCCCATGGCAGCGGGAGGCCGGTTCTTGGGGCAGGGGCACAGTGTGCAGTAATGGTGGCTGTTTGCAGTTTGAGCTTGCTGTGGATGCGGTGCACAGGAAGACCCCAGATCAGCTGGTGGGACCTAAGCGGGAGGACATTGTGGACACCATGGTCTTCAAGCCCACCGATGTCATGCTGGTGCATTTCCGTAATGTTGATTTCAATTACGCCACCAAAGGTAATGCTGGCCCTCTAGATGGGGCCTGTTCCCGCTTGGGGCTGGGGGGTCACCCAGAGGGGGTGGCAGACCTTATGGCCCATTGTCTGCTCCTAGACAAGTTCACGGACTCTGCCATCGCCATGAACTCCAAGGTTAACGGGGAGCACAAAGAGAAGGTGCTGCAGCGCTGGGAAGGAGGGGACAGCAACAGTGACGACTACGACCTGGAGTCTGACATGGTAAGACTTCGCCCCTCCTTGCATTCAGGGCCTGGGGTGAGGTGGGCAGGGGTTAGCATGGGGAGAGGGCTCTGGGGTACCCAGATCCTTTCTGCTGCTTGGCGCTCAGCGCTGGGGGCTCTGCAGAGCCTGTATCTAATACTTGTCCTTGTTGCAGTCTAATGGCTGGGATCCCAATGAGATGTTCAAGTTTAATGAAGAGAACTATGGCGTGAAGACAACGTACGACAGCAGTTTGTCCTCCTACACGTGAGTGTGGGCCTGGGCTCTGTGTGGGAGGGAGCTGTCGCTCTTGGGGAAGTGTGTGTGATTCTTGGGTCCAGTGCCTTTGTATCAGGCTACAAAGGCCAAAGGGGCTGCCCCTTTTGAGAAGAACTGCAGTACCACACATGGCTCCGTTGAAAGAACAAGGGTGTAGCTCTCAGTAGTGAGGGAATAGCCAAGTTCAAGCTGCCCAGGCTGGCTTTCATTTAAAGTCACACCTCCATCAGGAGGATTTTGTTCACTCTTCTTCCACGCAAAAAATGATCCGTTTCCAGCTTGTTTTCTTTGGGGATTTGTCTAGTCCATCTTTCTGTTTTCCTGAGCCAGTGGTTCTCAACTTATTTACCATCGTGGGCTGTATATGCAGCTGTACGTGTGTTGTGGGCAGCATCCACACAATATATATACTACCTATATGGCCCTGAGGATGTGAGTTGGGCTGCAGCTGTATACCGATTGGGCCGCATGTGGCTTGCAAGCCAGGGGTTGAGAACCACTGCCCTGGGGAATCGGATACTGTTTCCTTTGTCCTTGTGGGCCTTTCACGTAGCAGAACGGGGTGGTGGGGGAGAGATTAGAAAAGGAACAGGCGGTTCTGAACCCACAAAAATGGATAGGAGCCTCGGGGGCAGGTGCGTGTGTGCGGTGGGAGGGGTTGGCTCAGGTTGGAGGACCTTGGATAGGTGCGTAGGGCAGGAGTTGGAGCTACTTCTAACTCCTTTTCTTTAACTGCCTTCATCTGGAGTTGATGTCCCTTTCATGTAGATTTTTTTTGGTATAAAATTTCCTAAGAAAACATCCAGATTAAACTGTTTAGTAAGAAAAAGTGTCTGGATGCATCTGAACCACAAAAGTGACCCAGGGTTTCTGCGTGCAGGGTGATTTTCATCCCCCTTGTGCTCAGATGGGCAAACGAATTCCAGAAACAGGCTCCCTCCAGTGGAGACCAGAGCAGCAATTGCCACCCAAAATGGGGGGCTTCAGACAGCTCTGAGCCATAGTGTCATCCTGTACAGCTCTTGGGAGGGTCAGCTGGCACTGAGGCCTGTCTGTCTGTCCCTGTCCTAGCGTCCCTCTAGAGAAAGATAACTCAGAGGAGTTCCGGCAGCGGGAAGCCCGGGCGGCCCAGTTGGCCCGGGAGATTGAGTCGAGCCCCCAGTACCGCCTGCGCATTGCCATGGAGAATGACGACGGCCGGACGGAGGAGGAGAAACACAGCTCTGTGCAGAGGCAGGTGTCTGGCAGGGACAGCCCCAGCTTGGCCTCCAGGTGAGAGAGGCGCATGCACACATGTGGGGTGGGGTGGGGTGGGGAGGGTGTGGGAGCCGATGTAACTCCTCTTCCATCTGTGTCTGCAGGGAGGGCAAGTATGTCCCGCTGCCACAGCGCGTCAGAGAGGGCTCGCGAGGAGGCGTCCGGTGCAGCAGCTCCCGGGGTGGGAGGCCAGGGGTGGGGTCCATCCCTCCCCGGGGCAGTGCGCACCATCCAGACAGCAACTCTAGTCCTGTCCCGGAGCAGCGAGGGATCAATGGAGGTGAGATCCGGGGACCTACATGAGAGGCTTCCTAGGAGGCTCTAGCAATGCCTGAGGCTGGTCTCCAGTGCCCTTCAGCCCGGAGTTCGCACACTGCTCTCTGGGAAGGTCAGGGACTGTGTCCAAGCTGCTTCACCAGCCCTCTAACCCCCTCCTATGCTTGCTTGCTTTCCAGGACCCTCCCGAATGTCTCCGAAGTCCCAGCGTCCCATCCGGGGTGCCAAGACCATGTCTTCCCCGTCAAGCCGCCCTGTGGAGGTCTCGGCAGCTCCCCCTGCAGGTAGGCAGGGTGGGGATCTTTCTGCTCTGATGGCTAGAGAGGGGTCTGCGGCTGGAACATTGTCCCAGTCACTGTTAGCCCGGTGGGCAGGAGGAGCGGCTGAGGGTTAACCTGCAGGGCCCTGCTGGAGACAAGGGTGGTGGTTTATAGAGTCTGAGAGCCCTAGTCTGTGTGGTTGTCCCTGTGTCTCTTGCTGTGTATGCGGGGGGGTGGGGGATCAGGACCTATGTTCTCACCCCGTCTCTAATGTTTCTCCCTGCAGTGGGCCGCATGTACCCTCCTCGCTCTCCCAAGTCTGCCTCAGCCACTCCAGTCTCTTCCCAGGATTCTCCGGTGGGATCTGCCGTGCCAGCAGCACCCGCATCCCCGTCGGAGGCCAGAACTGGCCTGGAGTCGAGTGTTTCCCCAACCCCCCCTTCTCCCAAAGTAGCCGCCCCCGTGCCGGCCACTGCTGTTGAGGGTAAGGCCCAGGGAGCAGCGTGGGGCTTCTGGGGACTCTTGTGGCTGCTGTGAGGAGATGGGCCTGGGGAGCTGTGCCTTGGAGCAGGGGTCGGGTGGGGCAGGGCAGGGCAGTGTAGTGTGTTAAGGGATTTCCATTTTCCCCTCCCAGGGAAAGAGGCTCCCACATCTGTGGCTAAAGATCCTGGCAGAACCTTGGAAGTGACGGGGCCATGTGAGCTCAACAAGGCAGCCAGCAAAGGTGTGTGTGTGCGTCTAGGAGTCAGCACTGACAGGGCCGGGCCCCAGCCACCCTGTGACGCCTCAGAACCTGGTGTGTGCCCCTGAGGGAGACTGCTCCAAGCTTCGCTTCCCAAGCGAAGGGACCTGGGGAGAAGATGCAGGGGCCTGCATCCTCCTGTTGGGGGTCTTTTCTGTGACCTGTCCCCCTCATGGAAGCATAACCCGTCTGTGTTGGCAGAGCTTTAGTGAGGCTGGGGGGTTGGGGTGGGGAGTGGGGGTTCCCTATGGCTGGGGGCACCCTGAGGCTGCAGCAGCCCCTCTGCTCACTCCTCTGTTCTCCACAGCAGGGCTGCAGAATGAGCAGAAGCGGACCCAGCTGGAGGAGCTGCGCAAGTTTGGGGCCCAGTTCAAGGTAAGGCCTGGTGACAGCAGGGAGGGTGGGGGGAGTGGGCGTGTCTGGGCTGGCCTCACCACGAGTATCTGGCTCCCCCACAGCTCCAGCCGAGCAGTTCCCCAGAGACCAGCCTGGAGTCCTTCAGTGCCAGGCCCAAGGAGCCTCTGGAGGGCAAGGAGAAGTCCCTTGAGCCGGGCATCTGTGAGGGTCCTGAGGAGGCGACCACCATGAGCATGGTGCCAAAGCCCAGCGGGACCAGCCTAGAGCTGCTGCCGGAGAGTGGCAAAGAGGAGAAGGGTCTGTGTGAGGTGGCCGAGCAGCAGGCGGCCAGCCCCCCGGGCAAGGGCGAGCCCGAGGACAAAGAGGAGGGGCCTGTGTCTGAGTGAGTCTGCAGCGGAGGGCCAGGGGTTCTCTCACAGGTTGGGGAGGGCAAGGCAGGCTGCACTCGGGGGAGTGGGGGGGGGGGGGCATGGCAGGCTCCACTGGGGGGAAGTGGGTTGGAGGGAGACGCTGGGCTCTCCAGGGTTTTTAACCCTGATTTGTCCTGCATTGGTTTCAGGCAAGTGAAGAAATCGACCCTGAATCCCAATGCCAAGGAGTTCAACCCCTCGAAAACGCTGCTTTCTGTGGTGAGTGATCTGGGCTGGAGGGAGTGGAAGCCCCATTGGCTCCAGCGGCTGCTGGTCCTCCCCATCGCTGGTGAGGATCTGGCTGGGTCCCATGCTCACCTGCTCTATCTCTGCTTCCAGAACAAGTCAACGAGCACCCCCACGTCACCGGGCCCTCGTGCCCATTCCACTCCCTCCATCCCAGTGATCACGGCCGGCCAGACGGGCATGTACAGCCCCCAGTACATTTCCTACATACCTCAGATCCACATGAGCCCTGCCGTCCAAGCCCCCCCCCCGGGGGGGGGGGGGGGGGGGGGGGGGCCACACTGGCAGCAGGAGATGAGGAAGCTGTGTGTGTGTGTGGGGGGGGAGCAGGGCCTGTCCAGGGGGGTGGGGGCACACTGGGAAAGCTGGGGGGAGGAGCTGCAGGGATGGCGGGGGGGAAGGCTGCAGGGATGAGGGAGCAAGGCCTGTCTGGGGTGGGGAGGAGGGAGTGGGAAGGAAATGGGGGATGGGGAAGCTGCAGGGATGGGGGGAGCAGGGCCTATCCAGAGGGGGGGCAGGGGCACATTGGGAAGAGGGCAGGAAGGGGGAGCTGCAGAGGGTGGGTAAATGTGTTTGGGGATGGGGGGAGCTGGGTTCTGAGGGGGCAGGGGAGCTCTCCTTGTTCTTAGGTAACCACCCTGCTGCCGCTCTCTCGTTGCAGGCGCCCCAGATGTACCCATACCCTGTCTCCAGCTCAGTGCCTGGCCAGCAGGGCAAGTACCGAGGAGCCAAAGGTGAGCCTGGCGTTTCTCAGTGGGGCATAGCAAGTCTGGCACCAGCTGCACTGATGGGATGGAGGGGCTGGCTAAAGCATGGACAGAGCTCCCCTCCCTGGTGGGTGGGGCTAACCTGGAGCCCCTCCCAGGGCAGCAGATGCTGATCCACTGGAGTGATGGGATGTCTGGGGAGAGATGGCAGCAGGGACCATTGCGTGGGGCTGGAGGGGAGGGTCCCTCACCATAGGGTTGAGGCAGCCATACAGCCTAGGGGCTTCTGGGGTCCGTTTTGAGCAGCTGGCTCCTTTTCCCACAGGTTCCCTCCCACCCCAGCGCTCCGACCAGCATCAGCCGACATCTGCACCCCCCATTATGCAGGCGGCAGCGGCGGCAGGGCCCCCCCTGGTAGCAGCTACGCCCTACTCCTCCTACATTTCCTATAACCCCCAGCAGTTCACGGGGCAGCCCACCATGATGCAGCCTATGGCGCACTACCCTTCTCAGGTAAGGGCCACGGGGAGGGGAGGGAGGGA
The DNA here is from genome assembly GCF_013100865.1 of Trachemys scripta elegans. Lineage (NCBI taxonomy): Eukaryota > Metazoa > Chordata > Testudines > Emydidae > Trachemys > Trachemys scripta. Next base: position 30,162 of record NW_023260520.1, read on the forward strand.
GGAGCATGGGGGTGAAGCGAGAAGGGCCCTTCTGTCCCATTGTGGCCTCAGTGGGGCCATCTGGGAGCAGAGGGGTGAGTGTGTGGGGATAGTCTAACAGTCACGGGCCTGGCTCCTGCAGCCTTTGGGGGCAGAGGGGTGTGCCGGAGGCAGTGAGGGGTGAGCACACAGGGGTGGTCCCTCTAACAGCCGTGAGGCCTGGTTCTTCCCTTGCAGCCTGTCTTTGCCCCGATGCTCCAGAGCAACCCCCGCATGATGACATCTGGCAGCCATCCCCAGGCCATTGTGTCGTCCTCCACGCCCCAATACCCCCCCTCGGAGCAGCCCACGCCCCAGACGCTCTATGGTGAGTCTATAGGCTGGGGCCGGGGAGCCCCGGGGGCTGGGGCCAATTCTGCTGCTCGGGCTCTGACTGGGTGTCTCTCTCCAGCTACAGTTCATCAGTCCTATCCCCACCATGCGACACAGCTGCACCCCCACCAGCCTCAGCCAGCCACCACCCCGACAGGGAACCAACAGCAGGCGCAGCACGCTGCCCCCAGCCCCGTACAGGTGAGGGGGGACGTCCCCCGGGGCTGAGGGGGACGGGAGTGGGTAGGGAGGTGTTTGACTCCCTGACCCGGCTCACGACATTCCTGTGTCCTGGCGCAGCACCAGGCTGGACAGCCGCCCCACCTGGCCAGTGCCCAGCAGCAGCAGAACCTGTACCACACGGCCACGCTGACAGCCACGCCGCCCTCCATCACGCCAGGGCCCAGTGCCCAGTCCCCCCAGAGCAGCTTCCCACAGCAGGCTGTCTATGCCATCCACGCCCACCAGCAGCTGCAGCACGGCTACACCAACATGGCCCATGTCACCCAGGTAGGTGGCAGGGGCAGCAGGGCTGCGGGCACTACACGGGCCCCACCCACCAACGCTCATCCCCCTGCTCTCCCCTCCCACAGGCCCATGTCCAGACTGGAATAACAGCAGCACCGCCCCCCCACCCCGGGGCGCCTCATCCCCCCCAGGTCATGCTGCTCCACCCCTCGCAGACCCATGGGGGGCCCCCCCAAGGCGGCGTGCCACAGAGCGGGGTGCCCACCCTCTCAGCCTCCACACCATCTCCATACACCTATATAGGACACCATCAAGGTCAGTGCTGGGGGTGGGGGGATGTCTCAGAGGTTCAGGACTGGTGGGTGTGTGTGATGGGCCAGGCTGGTACCAGAGTAACCCCCCACCCCCTATGCTGGCAAGCTGTTGAGGGGCTACCCTTCCTTCTCAGAACTGAGCCCCCAGCTCAGGGAGATGATGGAGGGTCCGGCCCCTAATGTGAAGGCCTGCAGTGAGGGGGCTGTCTAGGCATCAGTGTGACAGGCCTGCAGTGCTCATTGCCCTGGGAGATGGGCGTGGTGAGGGCAGGGCATGTTCTTGCCTTCCTCCTGCAGCAGGTGCTGTGGGTGGGGCTTGGGGAGGCCTCTATGCAGTGGGGTGGATAGGCCACCTGGCTCCAGGCCCGGGGTGGGCAGGCGGGCTGGCTGCAGCCCTGTCTCCCTGCTGTGGGGGTCCAGTGCTCGGCCTCCTGTCCTGCTTTGCTCACTAACAATCTCTGCTCTCTTTCTAGTTCAGTCTCACCCATCCCAGCAGCTCCCATTCCACCCCCCTGGAAACTGAAGCCTCGATTCCTGACTGTGAACTGAACTCCCAGTGCCGGCCCCTGCCCGGGATCCGGTTTGCTCCTTCTGCCCCCTTGTGTGCGCCCCGGCCTGGCAGCCGGGCCCTGAGGTGGAACCCCCAGCCTGCCCCTTACGGGGCCACAGCTGGGGGCGGGGCTTTACCAAGCACCTTTTTTGTTGGTTTGCGGAGCGTGCAGCGGCAAGAGCCACCTGCCCCTGGCTCCTGGAGCCGCCAAGGTTTTATTTTCTATTATTTATAACTCCAATCGGGCTGTTAAACAGAGTGTTGGGCTCCCCTCCCCTAGTCATGCGACCACAGGAGCAGACCAGACTGATGAACACCGACTTTTTATTACATAAAAATATTTAAAAAGTGGAAAAAAAAAATAAAATAAAATTTTAAACTAACTCCATGGTGGGTGTTGGGGTGAGTCTGTGGGGGCTTGTGAGGGGAGGAGAATAACCTAAGGAGGGGTTAGACTTGTGGAAGGGTGGGGTTGGAGTCGGAGTCCTGGCTTCTGTTCCCTTCATTTCTGCTGTGTGTAGGGTGGGCCCTGGTGAGAGAGCAGGCACTGGCTGCTAAAGATCTCTAATGGAGTGACTAAAACTAGGGTAGGGCAGCCAGACCAAAGCCTGTGAAGGGAGGGAGTGAGATCTGCAGCTTCTACCCTGCTGCCCTCTGTTCCTACCCCTCAGCTGAAGCAGCAGTGGGTGTCCACTCTCAGCAGCCTGCTCCCCCCTGTTGGGGGCTAGGCCCCAGCTGCTACTGGAAGACATGAAGGAGCCTACTGCTCTGCACCCCATAGGGCCCTGCTCTTTACACAGGGCGGGAGGGAGGGGCTGTTCCACCCCATCCCATCTCTACCCTGACTTGAGGCAGGGTTGTTTGTCCCTATTTGCCCTTCTGCCACCATTCTCCTTCAGCTTCATCAGCCCCAGCTCTGCTCCCTGGGAGCTAATCCCCCCTTCTCCCACTGCTTTGCTAGGCAAGCACCCAAAGCTGGGGGCTGCCCCTCTGCTAGTCCACTGGGCCAGTGCCCTGGACAAGAGCTGGGACCTGCCTGAGAGCAGGCCAGGGTGCTGCCTGGTCCCTACAGAGCTAGTATCACTGGCCCAGCCCAACCCATGGGGGGGACATGAGCCTCTGTCACCAGCTGCTCCCCTGCCAGGAACCCCCTTCATCTAATGGTCACCTCCAGCACACACTCCCTTCCCCCCCCCCAGAAGGAGGAAGGACTCAGCCATGATTCTGCATCTTTATTAACAAAAGAAACCAGACAGCAGGAAGCTGCATAAGCCCCTTCTAGCCCCCTACTGGAGGGGCTCTGGGCAGGAGAGCCACCACGGGAGGGCAGTTCCATTTCTGTTGCCCCATGGCAGAGCAGTTCATACAACAGGCAGCTTGCACCCCACTCTGGGTGACCATGATGCTGCCAGGGGCAGCAGCAGTTCATAGGGAACACCAGCCAGAACTAGCCCCTCCCCCACTGTTTGCAGACACAGGCCTGGGGGCAGAACCAGCTCAGCCCAGCCTTTATGCCCCCCACTTGTCATCATCTGGCCCCATCTCCAGCGTCTTGGTGACCACACCGGTGCCAATGGTGCGGTTGCCGTCACGCAATGTGAAGCGCTGACCTTCCTCCAGCACCATGGGGTACCGAAGGGTGAGGGTCAGGGCTGTGTCCTCGCCGGGCATCACCATCTCCTGCAGGGGGACGGGGGGGAAGAGTGGGAGAAGGTCAGAGTGGCAGAGGCTGGCTGCCAGCCACCACTGACTGGTGAGGATAGGGACTGCGATGGGGAAGTTTGGGGAAGCTGGTTCCCCATGGTGAGCCCACAGCCAGTGCTGGGGGCAGGGAGGGGGGGGCTCTGTACCTTTCCAGGGGGCAGGGTGGTCCGACAGGCCATGTCCCAGGTCAGGGAGAACATGACAGGCATGTAGTTAGAGACGAAAGGCTTGTGCCGCCCGCCCTCCTCCTTGCTGAGGAGGTACACCTGGAGGGCAGAGGAAGAGACTGTTACAGCCCAGCAGCCCACCTTCCCCGCCCCCCAGCCCACTGCCCCAGCACAGGCCCCACCTGGGCCTCGATCTTCTGATGGGGCTTGATGGAGCCCGGTTTGCACATCACCATGCCACGCCGCACATCCTCCCGCTTCAGCCCCCGCACCAGTGCGCCAAGGTTGTCCCCGGCCTCGGCCCGCTCCAGGTTCTGGTGGAACATCTCGATGCCTGCGGGGGAGGGATGGGGTGAGCCCGGGTTCCCCAGCCTGGGCAGAGGGGTTTCCCCCACCTCTGGGAGGGGAGAGCAGGTGAGGGGTTCTGTTAGCTGCGCCCCCTACCTGTCACCACGGAGCGCATGTTCCGGTTGCGTCCCACAAACTCGCAGTCATCCCCCTTCCTGATGATGCCACGCTCCAGCGTCCCCGTCACCACCGTCCCACGCCCTGCAAGGGCAGAGGGGTCAGTGCCATGGGGCCCGGGATAGGGGTCCCTGGAAATGCACGGGGCTCAGTATGGGGGCTGGGGAGGGGTGGGGGGCAGCGGGCGTTACCTGGAATGGAGTAGATTGATTCGATGGGCAGCAGGAACGGCTTGTCCAGCTCCCGCATGGGCAGTGGGATGTGCGTGTCGACCGCGTCCAGCAGCTTCATGATGGAGTTCAGTCCCAGCTCGGGGCTGCGGTGCTGGGGGAAGGGAGGGCATTAGCATAGGCAGTGGGCAAGTGAGGCACTGGTGGGAGGGAGAAGGCAGGACTCACCTCCAGGGCACAGAGGGCAGAGCCCACAATGACGGGCGTCTTCTCCCCATCGTAGCCAAACTCGGAGAGCAGCTCCCGGATCTCCAGCTCCACCAGCTCCAGCATCTCCTGGTCCTCCACCGCGTCCGCCTTGTTGATGTACACCACGATGTGCTGCACCCCGATCTGAGGGGACCACAGGGTGAGGGGCAGCCCAACCAGCCCCAGCCTGGTCCTCGGGGAGGGGATCCCCTGGATCGCAGCCCATGCCCAGGGCTTCTGGCGAAGACGCCCCGTGACACTCTACCCCCACAACAGCGACCTGGCACCCCCATATTCACCACTGTGATAGGATTATGACTTGTTCGGTACAAAGTCTGCATTGTGAGGTACATAAGAATGGCCCTACTGGGTCAGACCAAAGGTCCATTTAGCCCGATATCCTGTCTTCCAAAAGTGTCCAGTGCCCCAGAGGGAATGAACAGAACAGGGAATCATCAAGTGATCCATTCCTTGTCACCCATTCCCAGCTTCTGGCAAACAGGCTATGGACACCATCCCTGCCCATCCTGGCTAATAGCCATTGATGGACCTATCCTCCATGAATGTATCTAGTTCTTTTTTGAACCCCATTATGGAGTTGGCCTTCACAACATCCTCTAGCAAGGAGTTCCACAGGTTGATTGTGTGTTGTGTGAAGAAATACTTCCTTTTATTTGTTTTAAGCCTTCTGCTTATTAATTTCATTGGGTGACCCCTAGTTCTTGTGTTATGAGTAGTAGTAAACAACACTTCCTTATCTACTTTCTCTACACCAGTTATGATTTTTTAGACCTCAATCGTATCTCCCCTTAACCGTCTCTTTTCCAAGCTGAAAAGTCAGTCTTATTAATCTTTCCTCATACAGAAGCTGTTCCATACCCGTAATCATTTTTGTTAACCTTTTCCAATATATCTTTTTTGAGATAGGGCGACCACATCTGCATGCAGTATTCAAGATGTGGGCGTACCATGGATTTATACAGAGACAACATGATATTTTCTGTCCTATTATCTATCCCTTTCTTAATTCTTCCCAGCATTCTGTTCACTTTTTTGACTGCCACTGCACATTGAGTGGATGTTTTCAGAGAACTATCCACAATGACTCCAAGATCTCTTTCTTGAGTGGTAACAGCTAATTTAGACCTCATCGTTTTATGTGTCTAGTTGGGATTATGTTTTCCAATGTGCATTACTTTGCATTTATCAACATTAAATTTCATCTGCCATTTTGTTGTCCAGTCATCCAGTTTTGAGGGATCCTTTTGTAGTTCTTCGCAGTCTGCCTGGGACTTAACTATCTTTAGTAATTGGTATCATCTGCAAATTTTGCCACCTCACTGTTTACCCATTTTTCCAGATCATTTATGAGCATATTGAATAGGACTGGGCACAATACAGACCCTTGGGGGACACCACTATTTACCCCTCTCCATTCTGAAAACTGACCATTTATATCTACCCTTTGTTTCCTGTCTTTTAACCAGTTACCAATTCATGAGAGGACCTTCCCTCTTATCCTGTGGCAGCTTACTTTGCGTAAGAACCTTTGTTGAGGGACCTTGTCTAAGGCTTTCTGAAAATCTAAGTACACTATATCCACTGGATCCCTCTTGTCCACATGCTTGTTGACCCCCTCAAAGAATTCAAGTAGATTGGCGAGGCATGATTTCCCTTTACTAAAACCATGTTGACTCTTCCTCAACAAATTATATTCATCTATATGTCTGACAATTTTATTCTTTACTATAGTTTCAACCAGTTTGCCCAGTACTGAAGTCAGGTTTTCAGGCCTGTAATTGCCGGGATCACCTCTGACGTTCTTTTTAAAAATTGGCGTCACATTAGCTATCCTCCAGTCATCTGGTACTAGGGTGACCAGATGTCCCGATTTTATAGGGACAGTCCTGATATTTGAGGCTTTTTTTTTTTTTAAATATGGGCTCCTATTACCCACCACCCCGTCCCGATTTTTCACACTTGCTCTCTGGTCACCCTATCTGGTACAGAAGCTGATTTAAATGAGCTAGTTAGTAGTTCTGCAATTTCACATTTGAGTTCTTTGAGAACTCTTGGGTGAATACAATCTGGTCCTGGTGACTTCTTACTGTTTCATTTATCAATTTGTTCCAAAACCTCCTCTAATGACACCTCAATTTTGGACAGTTCCTCGGATCTGTTGCCTAAAAAGAATGGCTCAGGTTTGGGAATCTCCCTCACATCCTCAGCCGTGAACACCAATGCAAAGAATTCATTTAGTTTTTCCACAATGGCCTTATCATCCTTGAGTGCTCCTTTAGCACCTCGATCATCCAGTGGCCCCACTGATTGTTTGGCAGGCTTCCAATGTACATAAAAAAAAAAATTGCTATTACTTTTTGTATCTTTGGCTAACTATTCCTCATATTCTTTTCTGGCCTTCCTAATTATATTTTTACACTTCCTTTGCCAATGCTCCTTTCTATTTTCCTCATTAGGATTTAACTTCTACTTTTTAAAGGATGCCTTTTTGCCTCTCACTGCTTCTTTTACTTTGTTGTTTAGCCATGGTTGCTCTTGGTTGGTTCTCTTACTATGTGTTTTAATTTGGGGATACATTTAAGTTGAGCCTCTATTATGGGGTCTTTAAACAGTTTCCATGCAGCTTGCAGGGATTTCACTTTTGGCACTGAACCTTTTAATTTCTGTTTAACTAACTTCCTCATTTTTGTGTAGTTCCCTTTCTGAAATTAAATGCTACAGTGTTGGGCTGCTGTGGTGTTTTCCCTGCCACGAGGATGTTAAATTTCATTATATTATGGTCACTATTACCAAGTGGTCCAGCTATATTCATGTCTTGGACCTGATCCTGTGCTCCACTTGGGACTAAATCAAGAATTGCCTCTCCTCTTGTGGGTTCCAGGAATAGCTGCTCTAAGAAACAGTCATTTAAGGGTCAAGAAACTTTATCTCAGCATCCCATCCAGAGGTGACATGTACCCAGTCAATATGGGGATAATTGATATCCCCCATTATTATTAATTATTATTATTATTGAGTTTTTTTATTTTAATAACCTCTCTAATCTCCCTGAGCATTTCAGTCACTATCACCATCCTGGTCAGTAATATATCCCTACTGCTATATTCTTATTATTAGAGCACGGAATTTTTATCCATAGAGAGTCTATGGCACAGTTCGATTCATTTATGATTTTTACTTCATTTGATTCTACGCTTTCTTTCACATCTAGTTCCACTCCCCCACCAGCACGACCTGTTCTGTCCTTCCAATATGTTTTGTACCTTGGTATTACTGTGTCCCATTGATTATCCTCATTCCACCAAGTTTCTGTGATGCCTATTACATCAATATTCTCTAGTTCACCCATCTTATTATTTAGATTTCTAGTATTGGTATATAAGCACTTTAAAAACTTGTCTCCTTTTAGCTGTCTGCCGTTACATGATATAATTGAATCGGACTATTTTTTATTTGATTGTTTCTGATCAGACCCTGCCTGTATTTTATTCCGTCCTCATTAGGGCAGAGAGATTCTCTATTAATAGAGCCTCCCCTAAGGAATGTACAAACCATGTGCTCCTCCGCACCGGTCGGCTTTCCCCCAGCCATTAGTTTAAAAACTGCTCTACGACCTTTTTAATGTTAAGTGCCAGCAATCTGGTTCCATTTCTGTTTAGATGGAGCCCATCCTTCCTGTACAGGCTCCCCCTTTCCCAAAAGTTTCCCCAGTTCCTAATAAATCTAAACCCCTCCTCCCTGCACCATCGTCTCATCCATGCATTGAGACTCCGCAGTTCTGCCTGCCTACCTGGCCCTGTGCGTGGAACCGGGAGGTATCATGTTAAAAGTCTTGAGCTGTTGAAAATTAATATCCTGTTGGATTGTAGGTGCCGTCATTGGATGGGAAGTTATAAAGTTTTGCTGTGTGTGTGTTAGTGAAATATGTTGTGAGACACCCACAACCAGCCTTTCAGGTACAGCAATGGAGGAGCCAGACAGCGCTGATGGCCCATTAATGGGAATCCACACTCCCAGGGACTGTCCCAGGAACTGTGTACAATGGAGACCTCTCAGAGAGAGCAGGTACACAATGGAGGCTGCTTGACTCAATCACAGCAAAGGTTCTTTCCCCAGCTGGAAAAGCTACACAAGGGGGAAGTGACATCATCACTGGTCCTCACCCCCCAACTCAGCTCCTGGGAACCCGGCTGGGGGACACTGAACGGGGAAGGGGGTCCCAGGCTGGAAAGGAGAATCCCAGGGCGAGACACAGCCGGATTCAAACCCTGTCTAGATAACAGAACTCAGGCTGCAGACGTGTTTCATTTCTTAGGTGTGCAGCTCAAAGCTGGTTACCTATTACTTATAATTACTTACAATCCACCTGTCTGTCGCGAATACACCTGTTTGGTACGTTACCTACAACAGCGCGTTTTGGCTGAAGTGCTTGGGGAATCTGCTCAGGGGGCAAGGCTGGTGCATGCCCACTGTCCTTTGTAGGAGTGGCAGACTGGGTAATAAACGTACACCGGACAGGCTTCTGACCAGGGCAGGACAGTCCAGGTCTGGGGGCCTAGGTTGCGGAGCTGGGGGGGATTGGCTGGAACCTCTCTAGTGCTGGTTCATGAGTGGCTGGGAGAAGCCTTCATGTAACTGCAGCTGGGTGTGTCCCTGTCTGTGTGCAGGACCTGGAGGGGTTTGCAGCTTGTCCCAGCATCACAATGAGGGAGGGGACCCAGGCTGGTGAGCTCAGTAGTACCCCAGTTCCAGGTTGCACCCTGGGGAACCCCTCAGCCCCCCCTCACCTGTTTGGCTAGCAGCAAGTGCTCTCGGGTCTGCGGCATCTGCCCGTCTGTCGCTGCCACCACGAGGATGCAGCCGTCTAGGGGAGAGGTGCCAGTGATCATGTTCTGGAAGAGAGGGACGGCGGTGCTCAGATGCTGGTACCTAGGGATGGGGTCAGGGGAGCCAGCACAGGCTGGGGAGGGAACGGAACTGGGGGGCGGGAATGTGTTATTGTTGCACCGAGCTTGGCGGTGAAGTTGTTGGGGTGACACACACAGACCCAATCCCCAGTGAAGGAAGAGTGAAACCACCCACAGTACAGCCGCTCCCCGCCCTTCGCTGCTCCCTCGCCCACACCCTGCTCCTCCCCTGCTCCCCCCCGGTCCCCACCCACCCACTGTTCCTCCGGGGCTGGGAGGAGGAAGTGGTGGGGGGGAGAGAGAGAGAAGGGGAGGGGGTCTCAGGGCCAGGGAGGAGGAAGCGGGAGGGTCTTGAGGGCTGGGAGGGTGAACGGGGGTGAAGGTGTCTCAGAGGCTGTGTAGAGGAAGCAGGGGTGAGGGAGGTGTGTCTCAGGGGCCAGGCGAAGGAACTGAGGGTGTGTGTGGGGACAGAGGAAGGGATGGGGGGGGGAGGGGTCTATCTTTGGTAGGGTGACCAGACAGCAAGTGTGAAAAATCAGGACAGGGGGTGGGGTGTAATAGGAGCCTATATAAGAAAAAGACCCAAAAATCGGGACTGTCCCTATAAAATCGGGACATCTGGTCACCCTAATCTTTGGGAACAGAAGGATGGAGAGTGGTGAGTGTGGGGACAGAGGGATGCACAAAGGGAGGGGCACAGAGGTGGACAAAGGTGAGTATGTTTGGGGACAGAAGGAGGGGCAGGCTAGAGGGGGTGAGTTTGGGGGTATGGAGGTGCAGAGAGGCAGGCAGAGGGCTGTGTGTGGGGACAGACGGAAGGACAGGTTGGGGGGGTGCGTTAGGGGATAGAGGGGGCAGGTTTGGGGGTACGGAGGTGCAGAGAGGCAGGCAGAGGGCTGTGGGGTTAGGGATAGAGGCAGGAACAGGAGGGTGTGGGCAGGGACAGCGGGGCACATGGGGGTGCACGTGTGAGGATGGAGGAAGAGATTGAGGGGGTGCGTTCGGGGACTGGAAGGCAAGGGGAGGCTTGGACCTTTAAGACAGCAGAATTCTGGGAAATGTGGCTGCCTAGCAGTACCACGACAATTCACCCACAGGCCGAAAGGGGCAGGTCTCCCCCGCCCGCCCTGCCCTCACCTTGATGTAGTCGGCGTGGCCAGGGCAGTCGGTGTGGGCGTAGTGCCGGTTGGCCGTGGCATACTCCACATGGGAGGAGTTGATGGTGATGCCACGAGCCTTCTCCTCTGGTGCATTGTCGATCTCCTCGTACTTCTTGAACTTGGCACCTCCAGCCTCAGCTAGGACTGAGGGGGGGGGGGCAGGAAAAGGGGGTGAGTAACCAGCTGGGGAGGAGAGGCGGGCTGGGAGCCAGGACGCCTGGGTTCTATCCCAGCTCTGGGAGTGGAGTCTAGTGGGTTACAGCAGGGAGGGCTGGGAGCCAGGACTTCTGGGTTTAATACCTAGCTCTGCCAGTGACCTTCTCTATGACCTTGGGCCAGTCCTTTCTCCACGTGGCTCTTGTTTCCACTCTCACTAGGGTTACCATATTTAGTGCCTCCGAAAGGAGGACACTAAAGGGGCCCCAGCCCCACCCCCGCCCCCCCCCCAAAGTCTCCGCCCCCCCCCCTCCTTACCGCAAACAGTAGAGTCGCGGGAAGCCTGAAGCAGGTAAGGGGGGGTGTGGGGGGAGGAGGCACGGCCCACCCCCGGCCCCGCAGGTCCCCAGCCCGTCCCCCGAGCCCCCAGCCCGGCCCGGCACCCGAGCCGGCCCGGCACCCGAGCCGGCCCGGCACCGGGCCCCCCGAGCACCGCCGGCCGAGCCCCCGGCCCGGCACCTGGCACCCGAGCCCCCGGCCCGGCACCTGGCACCCGAGCCCCCGGCCCGGCCAGGCCCCGCCGGCCCAGCACCACATGTCCGATTTTCCCGGACATGTCCGGCTTTTTGGGATTTCCCCCCGGACGGGGATTTGGAGCCCAAAAAGCCGGACATGTCCGGGAAAATCCGGACGTATGGTAACCCTAACTCTCACCCCTTTAGCCAGGGAGCTCTTGGGGGTAGGGGTTGTTCCCTTTGGGGCTGTGCAGCACCCATCATCAGCACACCTGGTCAGGGGCTGTGGGCAGCACCTGGGCTCAGCAGGGGCCTCTGGCAGCTACCATGACCCAATCAATGGGGCCAGGGGCACAGGAAACCCCAGGACACGCAACCCCCTGCTCCAGGCCCCCCCACTCACCTTTGGTGATGGCAGCCGTCAGTGTGGTCTTGCCGTGGTCCACGTGCCCGATGGTGCCCACATTGACATGGGGCTTGTCCCGCACGTAGGTTTTCTTGGCCTCGACAGCGAAGCTGCGCAGCAGGAGAGGGCAGAGGCGGGAGGCTGGGCTGGGCGGGGATACCTACGGGCACAGGGAGCCGTGGCATGAGTATATCCCCCATAACCTCCCCACACCACCCCCCCAGCCCCCCCACCAACCCCACCCACCACAACTCCCCACATCCCCATCCCTCCACTGACCCTACCTGGGCTCCATCCCCCAACCCCACCCCCCACAGCTCCCCATATCCAAATCCCCCAACTCCACCCCCCACAGCTCCCCACATTGCCATCCCCCCACCCAGGCTCCACCCCCAACCCCACCCACCACAACTCCCCACATCCCCATCCCTCCACCAACTCCACCATGGCTCCATCCTCCACAGCTTCCCCCTACAGCTCCCCACATCCCCACCAACCTCACCTGGGCTCCTCACATCCCCATCCCCCCATCAATCCACGACATGCACCACAGCTCCCATAGCCACCCCCAACCTCACCAGCCACCCAACCCACCAGGGTTCTCCAAGCCCCCCCTCCCACCACACACACAGCTGGGCTCCCCACAATCCACTTGTCACGGAGTGTGGGGGGCTCAGGGCCCTGCACCCCTGGCTTCCTGCAATTCACCATGACTCTCAGCCAGCCAGTAAAGCAGACAGTTTATTTAGACGATTCGAATACAATCCAAGACAGGTCTTGCAGGCACAGACATCAGGACCCCCTCAGATAGGTCCATCTTGAGGTCCCAGGTCACTACACCACAGCCCCTTGGGAGGTCAGAGTCCCGTCTGCTTCCCAGCCATTCCACCAGCCAGCCCTGAAACTCTCTCCTCTTTCCGGGCAAAGAGGTCACCTGGCCTCTAACCCCTTCCTGGGTTCTCATGTTACATGCTCAGGTATTCTCCCTCGGCCAGTCTCCCATCCCCCAATGCAGACCATCCTAGCCACACTCCCCTGTCAGCATTCAAAGACCACATTAAGAACAGTCCCAGTTCGTCACACCACTTTCCCAACCCTCACCTCATTTATAACCCCCATCACAGCCCCCACACCCCATCCTATGGCCCCCTACCCACATCCCCCCCACACCTCCCTAACAACTCCAACCCACCCAACATAGCTCCCCCACTGCCCCTAACACCCTCCTCACCCCCAGTTTCCCCCTTCTGTGGCCAAGGCCCCAAACACCCCAGTGCACTGGGGGAGCGTGTGTGTGGTCACGGCAGTTACCCTCACAGCCCATCCCAGACAGGTGGCTCCTTACCGTCCCCAAGACGCCCAGCAGGTAGTGGGAGAGGCAGCCCCGGAAACCTGTAAGAGGTACAGGGAAAAGCTGTGATCACCCTGTCATGCTGTTCAGTCACCGCCCCCCACACCCATCTCCCGTCAGCCTGGAGGCTCCCCCCACCCCCTGTCTGGTCATCAGGAGCCCCTGGTGCTTCTCGACTTGTGCCTGGATCAGAAGCTCTTTGGGGCAGGGACACTCTCTCTATTGTTTGTGCAGCACCTTGCTCACTAAGCGGAGTGGCCCTGGGCTGGACTCCTGGGTTCACTCCCCAGCTCTGGCGTTGAACAAGCCCGATCTCCTTTCCACACTTCACTTTCCCTCTCCGACTCTACCTAGAGCTGCACATTCTTTGGGGTAGGCGATCCTCAGCATGCCAGGAGCCCGCTCTCCGCTGGGATCTAGCACCGCCAGCTAGTCATTATCCTCACAATACAAAACCGCCTTGAGAAAGTGGAGAGTTGGACTGAAATCAACAAGATGAAATTCAGTAAAGACAAGCCAAGCGCTTAAGTTAAAATCCAAGGCAGAGCTACAAACCGGGGACTCGCTGGCTCGCAGCTGCACTGCTGGTCAGGATCTGTGGTTAGAGCAGGTCACACACTGAATGAGTCAGTGATGTGGCCCAGGTGTGAAAAGGCAGATCTCAGTCTGGGGCGTATTAACAGGTGTGTTGCATGTAAGACACAGGAGGTAGTTGTCGCCCGTGGCAATGGTGAGGCCTCAGCTGGAGTGCTGGGTGTAATTCAAGGTGCCAGAGTTTAGGAGAGATGGGGACAAACTGGAGAGTCCACAAAAGAGCAACAAAACTGATCAAAGGTTTAGAAAACCTGACCTGTGAGGAAAGTTAAAAACCTGGGCTTGTTTAGTCTAGAGAAGAGAAGATGGAGGGGGGACTCTTCAGCTTGGTTATGGACTGTTATAGAGGATAAGAACATAAGAGCAGCCAGACTGAGTCAGACCAGAGATCCATCTACCCCAGTATCCTGTCTTCCAACAGTGGCCAATGCCAGGTGCCCCAGAGGGAATGAACAGAACAGGGAATCATCAAGTGACCCATCCTCTGTCATCCATTCCCAGCTTCTGGCAAAGAGAGGCTAGGGACACCATTAATGGATCTATCCTCCATGAACTTATCTAGTTCTTTTATCAATCATGTTATAGTCTTGGCCTTCACAACATCCTCTGGTGAGGAGTTCCACAGGTTGACTGTGTGTTGTATGAAAAAATACTTCCTTTTGTTTGTTTTTAACCTGCTGCCTATTAATTTCATTTGGTGACCCCTAGTTCTTGTGTTATGAGAAGGAGTAAATAACACTTCCTTATTTACTTTCTCCACACCAGTCATTATTTTATAGACCTCTATCCTATCCCCCTTAGTTGTCTCTTTTCCAAGCTGAAAAATCCCAGTCTTATTAATCTCTCTTCATACGGCAGCCGTTCCATAGCCCTAATTTTTGTTTTCCATTTCTGTACCTTTTCCAATTCCAATATATCTTTTTTGACATGGGGTGACCACATCTGCATGCAGTATTCAAGATGTGAGCGTACCATGGATTAGAGGCAATATGATATTTTCTGTCTTATCTATCCCTTTCTTAACGATGCCCAACATTCTGTTCGCTTTTTTGACTGCGGCTGCTCATTGAGTGGATGTTTTCAGAGAACTATCCACTATGATTCCAAGATCTCTCTCACGAGTGATAACAGCTAATTTAGACCCCATTGTTTTATATGTATAGTTGGGATTACATTTTCCAATGTACATTACTTTGCATTTATCAACAATTGAATTTCATCTGCCATTTTGTTGCCCAGTCACGAGTTTTATGGGATCCTTTTGTTGCTCTTCGTACTGGGACTTAACTATCTTGAGGAGGGATAGCTCAGTGGTTTGAGTAGTTTTGTATCATCTGCAAATTTTGCCACCTCAGTGTTTACCCCTTTTTTCAGATCATTTATGAATATGTTGAATAGGCCTGGTCCCAGTTCAGAGCCTTGGGGGACACCACTATTTACCTCTCTCCATTCTGAAAACGGACCATTTATTCCTACCCTTTGTTTCCTATCTTTTAACCAGTTACCACTCCATGAGAGGACCTTCCCTTTTATCCCATGACAGCTCACTTTGCTTAAGAGCCTTTGGTTAGGGGCCTTGTCAAAGGCTTTCTGAAAATCTAAATACACTATATCCACTGGATCCCCCTTGTCCATGTGTTTGTTGACCCCCTCAAAGAATTCTAGTAGATTGGTGAGGTATGATTTCCCTTTACAAAAACCCTGTTGACTCTTCCCCCAACAAATTATGTTCATCTATGTGTCTGGCAATTTTGTTCTTTACTATAGTTTCAACTAGTTTGCCCGGTACTGAAGTCAAGCTTACCAGCCTGTGATTGCTGGGATCATCTCTGGAGCCCTTTTTAAAAATTGGCATCACATTAGCTATCCTCCAGTCATTTGGTACAGAAGCTGATTTAAATCATAGGTTACAAACTACAGTTAGTAGTTCTGCAATTTCACATTTGAGTTTCTTCAGAACTCTTTGGTGATACCATCTGCTGCTGGTGACTTCTGACTGTTTCATTTATCAATTTGTTCCAAAACCTCCTCTAATGACACCTCAATCTGGGACAGTTCCTCAGATTTGTCACCTAAAAAGAATGGCTTAGGTTTGGGAATCTCCCTCACATCCTCAACCATGAAAACCGATGCAAAGAATTCATTTAGTTTCTCCGCAACAGCCATATCATTCTTGAGTGCTCCTTTAGCATCTCGATCGTCCAGTGGCCGCACTGGTTGTTTACTAGGCTTCCTGCTTCTGATGTAAGCAAAAATTTTGGCTAGCTGTTCTTCAAATTCTTTTTTGGCCCTCCTAACTATATTTTTACACTTCCTTTGCCAGAGGATGCTCCTTTCTATTTTCCTCACTAGGATTTAACTTCCACTTTTTAAAGGAGGCCTTTGTGTCTCTCACTGCTTCTTTTACTTTGTTGTTAGCCATGGTGGCTCTTTTTTGGGTTCTCTTGCTATGTTTGTTAATTTGGGGATACATTTAAGTTGAGCCTCTATTATGGTGTCTAAAAAGTTTCCATGCAGCTTGCAGGGATTTCACTTTTGGCACTGAACCTTTTAATTTCTGTTTAACTAACTTCCTCATTTTTGTGTAGTCCCCCTTTCTGAAATTAAATGCTACAGTGTTGGGCTGCTGTGGTGTTTTCCCCGCCACAGGGATGTTAAATTTAATTATATGATGGTCACTATTACCAGGTGGTCCAGCTATATTCACCTCTTGGACCAGATCCTGTGCTCCACTTAGGACTAAATCCAGAACTGCCTCTCCTCTGGTGGGTTCCAGGACCAGCTGCTCCAAGAAGCAGTCATTTAAGGCATCAAGAAACTTCATCTCTGCACCCCTTTCTGAGGTGATATGTACCCAATCAATATGGAGATAACTGAAATCCCCTGTTATTGAGTTTTTTTTTATTTTAATAGCCGTTCTAATATCACTGAGCATTTCAGGTGCTCAGTGATATATCCCTACTGCTATATCCTTATTCTTAGAGCATGGAATTACTATCCATAGAGATTCTATGGTATAGTTTGGTTCATTTACGATTTTTACTTCATTTGATTCTACGCTTTCTTTCATGGGGATCAATGATCTGTGTTCACTGAAGGTAGGACAAGAAGTAACAGGCTCAATCTTGGCAAAGGAGATTTAGGTGAGATAGTAGGAAACACTTTCTAACTAGGAGGCTAGTTCAGCTTTGGAACAGGTTATCTAGGAATGCTGTGGGGTCCCCATCTCTAGAAGGTTTTGAGAACAGGCTGGACAAACCCCACTTGGGGTTGGGCTAGGGTTACTTAGCCCTGCCTTGGTGCCAGCGCTGGACTAGATGACCTCTCGAGGTCCCGTACAGCCCCATGTCTTGTGGTACTTGTGGCTGACTGGCCCCAGCTCCAGTGGGAGCATGGACTGCGCCCTTCCGTGGGGTCGAGCAGGGGGCACCCTTCTGGATCAGTGGGCGCTGGCACTGCTGGTACAAATGCTCAGGGTTTGTAGTGCTGGGGTGAAGGCAGGGCCAGGGTTATGAGGGATCTCGGTGAATGGGGCAAGAGACAGAGCAGATGGATTCAGACTCTCGGCTGTTCAGGCCAGAAGCACCCACTCTGTGACCATCCAATCCAACCTCCCACCCAGTCCTGGTGGAGAATCTCACCCAGTGTCTCCTGCTGACTGCACTGGGGCAGCCCACCCCCAGAGCTGCAGCCCCCAGTAGTTTCTACCCCTATCTCAGTCACTCTCCGACCTAACCCTAACCCTCTCTCCCCAGTAATCCCCTTCCCGCACCCCCCACTTCCTCCAACACCCCCCAGACTACTCTGCTCCTCACCCATCCCCAACCCAGACCCCATCCCTCTCCTTTCAGGATCTCTGCTCCCCCTGCCATCACCACCCTTCCCCCACCAAAATTCCTCCCCCTCCTGCCCCATCTCCCCCTCTTTTGTCCCACAACCTGACTCTTGCCACCCCCCAAATCCCTTCCCCCTCCTCCCATCACCAACCCCCCCAAACCCAGATCCCTCCTCCTTTGCATAACCCTGTAACCCCCCTCCACAGCGTAACCTGCGTGCTGCACCCCCTGCTCTCCACACAATCCCTCCTGGCCTGATCCAGAACCACCCCTTCTCTCTCAGGATCCCAGCTCCCCGCTTAGCCCCTCTTCCACCATCATCAAGCCCTCAAATGCCCCACCACATCACCACCCCCTCCACAGTCACCTGCTCTCCTGAACTCACCTCCTACCCCCAGATCCTCCCTGTCCCCAACAACCTCTCCCTCAACCCCTGCTCCTCCCCATAATCTCCATCCACCAGATAACCTGCCCCTATATTCCACCCCCCGAGCCTTCTCTCCCCTCTCAGGATCCCTTCTCCCCCCGCAAATTCCCCCCTTCCCAGATCATCCAATTACCAAACGGTAATTAATGACTGGGACAATTTATCAAGGGTCGTGGTGGATTCAAACAGATCAGCTCTCAGATTATTGTGGGGCAGGTCCCTGGCCTGTGCCAAGGGGTCGGACTAAATTATCACACTGGCCTTTCCAGCCCTAAACACTGTGAAAGCCAGACCTACCCCCCACTTCCCAGAGACTCCCCCGACCTCCTGCTCCCCAACCTCCCCCACACCTACCAGAGACTCCCACCTCCTGTAACCTCCCCCCCACCTCCCAGAGACCCCCCCACCTCCTTCCAGCCCCCCAACCTCCCCCCACCTCCCAGAGACCCCCCCACCTCCTTCCAGCCCCCCAACCTCCCCCCCACCTCCCAGAGACCCCCCACCTCCTTCCAGCCCCCCAACCTCCCCCCCACCTCCCAGAGACCCCCCACCTCCTTCCAGCCCCCCAACCTCCCCCCCACCTCCCAGAG